>NW_015647078.1:1515268-1519908 GCF_001515625.1 Sinocyclocheilus rhinocerous
TTCTTTTTATTTTTTTTATATATATATATACAGTATAAGACCAAATAGAGGTGTAAAATGCTGTGCAGGAAAAAGAAACTTATGACCACTACTGAATAATTTTTTTTTATCAATCTCTTTTAAGACTAGTCTAAGCAATTTATGCAACTAGCATAATAGCTAAATGTCATCTCGGCATGTTTTGAGTGAACCCTTATTTTAACTGGCTTGATCCTGGTGATCTGAAAGCTCTTTTGATTTATATTCTACCAGCATCTCTGCAAGATATGTTGTTCCTAGGCCAATATGGGATTTTTTATACAATAAATCGATTAGAAATGGCACTGGAAGCAACATTTTGAGTGTTTTGTGTTTAGGAAAGTGAGGAGTCCATTGCAGCAATCTACCCTGCTGGTAATGAATGCACGAATAACCCTCTTTTGTTCTTGTTTGGATACAAATGATCTGATTCGTGCAGTTTTTCTGGATAGCGGTAGGCCGATTTAGTTTGTTCTATTGCTAAAAATATCAAACCAGAAGCTCAGCAGTGATCGTAGCGTTTAATGCCAGCATCTCTTCTTGCCCAGAAGGCAAACACATCTGCAGATGTTCCAGGCTAATCAAGCTGACATCACTATTAGTTATTTCTGCATTAAGTTTTCCATCGATGAATCCATCACACGCTAAGTATGTTTTCTTGCGTCCAACTCGGTTCTGGCGAATGATTTGTGCGCCGCTGAAGAGCTCCATTACCTCCTCTGTTTGCATGGCCATAATCACACGAGCTCTCTCGCTAATGCTAATTCAGTGCCGTGAATGATGACCTTTCAGGTGGAGTGCTTTGAAGTAGACCACTATCTATTAAGTCTTGCCTTGCCGCATAAAGTGGGTTCATAATGAAAAACAAAGAAGTGAAAACAAGTGAATGGAAGGGGAAACAGGAGCTGGGGAACGGCTGCTTCAGGAATAGAGATAGGTTGCTGCTGGTCACAAATGGATGCTGTGTGATTGACTGGACTAACAATATCCCGTGATGTTCTTCAGAGAGGCTTCATATGGGAAGTTAATAGTGGCCATTTTTAGGTTCCATCTGTTAGTTTATGATGCTTATTACTCCTAAAGCACACACGGTCGTACTCTGTGAACCCTGTGTACTCTGTGAACTGTGATAGATGTGCATCACGACTGCTGTGCTTTCACATGTGTTAAAACATCAAAAAAGGCAGGCAAAGTCATTTGAAATAGTAGTGGAAATTGCCTATTATTTAAATATTGGCTATTTATTAGTGCTTATAAAGCACATATTCTGCATGGCCATATTCTACCCCATACCAAAACTTGACAACTACCTTGCTAACTATTAATAAGCAGCAAATTAGGAGTTTTTTTGAGGCAAAAGTCATAGTTAACAGTTTGTTAATGGCGAGAATTGGACCAATAAAGTGTGACCAAATTGTGTATATGTTTTAATATTGTGGCTGGACAACTGGTCTGTTACATCTACTAGTCCAGTGAATCTCAACCTTTTGGCGTACCGGACCCCAGTCCAATTCAGAACCATCCTCAAGGACCCCCAGAACAAAATTGACTCATCTATGTATCATTTGTGTCTTTGTGAGGACCAAATGCAGTCAAGTATAATTCAAGTTAGTTGACTATATTGGATTTTTCTTTCATGGGAACATGTCATGTCAAAATATACAACATTTATACAAAAATTCGTACTTTATACGGACCCCCTGGCCTTACGTCAAGGACCACTAGGGGTCCACGGTCCCCTGGTTGAGAAACACTGTACTAGTCGACAGTGTAATTCAACAAAGCTTTAAAGCTAATCTAACATGACTAATACTTGTACATAAAAAAGTTTCCAGTAGCTGCAGGAAATAGGAGTTTTTTAACATTTTGATTTTAATTTTGCCACATAAGGTTTAATTAGCTCCCTAAAGGAAAATATTGCTCTTTTATGGCTCAGGAGACTCAACTGTGTTCTCAGTTGGATTCAGTGTTGCCAATTGGGCTACTTTATCACTTGTGCCGCGGGTTGAAGCGACCCCAATAATGTGATATTTAGCCCCAGGAATGCAAATTTTACCGGAGGAACCCCGCCGAAAAACATGTATTTTACCCCCGCGGGGCACCTCTCGGAATGCGATTGGGCTAGTTTTGAGTAGCAGTTGGGCAGATTTTGTTGCGAAAACCTGGCAACCCTGGTTGGATTTCACAAACAATCAACTGTAAGAAACAGATGTTTCATGTAAATATAGAAATAAAAACAACACCCTGGTGCCAGATTCACGAAAATCTTCTTAAGAAAGAAGTTGAGAGATTTCTAAAAAGTTTTCAAATATTTTAAGAACATCTATTTTTTTTTCTTAAGAAGAAGAACTTAAAAACACTATATGAAAAACAGCTCAAAGGCTGTCGTTTTGCGCTGCCTGCAGATTACCTCAATAATTTAGACAAGATTTAAGACAAGTTAGATGCTATCCTAACTATAAGAGTGTCTTTCTTTCTCTCTTACTTTTTTTCTGTTTATGTTCATGAACATTCGTTTCAGGAATTGAAGTTCTTCTTGAGTTTTGTCTTTAGAACTGTCTTAAGAAAAAATAAATACATTTGGAATATTTTGTACATCAAAAAATGCATTTCTTAAGTTAAAAAAGAAAAGAAAAGAGCAGTTCAGAAGAAATGTATTCTTAAGAATGTTTTGTGAATTTGGCCCAGGCTCTCATTACTATTTGCAGGTATTCAGATGTAGCGTTTATTTATACAGATTCCCTGAAAAAAAAAAGTATTTATGCATGCACAGCTGTAGAAATATAAATACCATGAATTCTTTATATTAATACATTTGTATAGTTTCATTTTACCATTATACAGATATTCTTTGAGCTCCTAAACCTCTAAGAACTTAACAATAAAAATATCATCATACATTTAAATTTTTTTTAAGTTTGTTTACATACATATATTTTAAGTTGGAAAAAATACCTAACAGCTAATTCAACTAAATATACCATTGTCCAAAAAGGATTCATAAACCTTTCAACTATAAAGTTGTTCATACAGTACTTCAAATTAGATGCTATTAACAATGTAGGCTACAGTGTTATTCAAATGTTCATTAATGTGTGCTAAATTCAAACTTTACGTAAGGATACATATGATTGCTAATAAGATCATATTGAAAGCAGACACAAACTAGCAACTGATACAGAGAGAGTGCATATATTAAATGTGCATATCTCATTTGGTCCTGGAATATTTGGATGAGAAATGTTTGTGCTCATTGAACTCTTGAATTTCAGATTCAGAAATCTGAGCACAGATTAGACTTTATTGAAATCACTTCTGAAATTTAAAAGAAACAGGTGACATTACTGGAGTTTTTTTTTTTGTTTTTTTTCTCAGGTGAAAACTTCAGTAAGCAAGACCCTGTTTAAAAATCCAGCATATGCTGGTTAGGTATGTTTTGAAGCATGGCTGCTGGTTTGAGCTGGTTAAAGAGGGTCCTTAGTTGGTCATGAGCTGGTTTAAACTGGTCATGTGCTGGTCCTAAGCTGGTCCTGAGCAGGAGCTAGTTGCTTAGGACCAGCACATGACCAGCTAAGAACCAGCTTAAACCAGCTCAAACCAGCAGCTATGCTTCAAAACATACCTAACCAGCATATGCTGTTTTGTTTTCAACAGAGGAGACATAAAAGTCTCCACTTAATCTTCTTCTGTTGTCTAGGAGAGACAACTGAGATACTAAAGAGATTTTTCTTTCCTCTGGGTCTAGTTTTTAATATCTTCTCAAGCATTACCTGAATGTTCCAGTAAACTGTTAACCCTTTACAATGCTACTGGGTTTGGGCTTTCATCTGTTTGTACAGCAAATACTTGCTGTGCAGCGGCAGTGAAACAAGTAGATTCATTAGAAACCCCGTCCAGCCTCCATCAAGAGCGCAGACCTGCTCGCCTGTCCTGCTCTGAACAGCATCTCAGGGGTCTGTCGCTCACGCCACCAACATCCTCAGCCGCCCACAGCTCTCTCAGACGCAGCCGTTGCCAATGGTAACATTTATAATTGCTTTGCCGAGACGGTTAGCAACGATCAAGAACCGCGTGGTTAATTTGATATTTACTGGAGCATGTGAACACAGTCTATCTGTTATCTAAGGTACTTAATGAACACATATGTTTCTCATTGGCAGTGTTTATTATCAGGGAGGCTCGGAATCCCTGAATTAAACTAATTAAATTTGATTCGCTGCAGCCATTTCTCATCCACTGTAGCTATGTGCTGGATTCAGCAGGAGTCATTACACCGTACAACATCAAAGAGAATTAGTTGCTCCCAGTAGGACATTAAGACACTGAAATCCCCTTTGAGGGCAATTACTGAATTGTCCAGCTTGTACAACAGGGGTCTAATCGTTTATAATGGAAAACCACAATGAATTGCCACATTTAAAGAGAGAGGTCGGATATAATTTAAATAAATGAATGAATAAATAAATAAATAAATAAATAAATAAATACATTTTGTTATATAATAATTTATATTTATTATAAATTATTATTATTATTATTATTATTATCAGTTTAAATCTAACCTATCTTTATAATAATATTAAATTAAATAAATAATAATTAAGAATTATAAAAAAAAAAAT
>NW_015647078.1:1520172-1522930 GCF_001515625.1 Sinocyclocheilus rhinocerous
ATAATAATAATAATAATAATAATAATAATAATAATAATAATAATAATAATAATAATAATAATAATAATAATAATAATAATAATAATAATAATAATAATAATAATAATAAATTATATAATAATAATAATAATAATAATAATAATAATAATAATATCAGGCTTTAAAAATAATTAATTATGTGCAAAAACACATTTGGTTTCATATTTCCTATTAACATCCAGTTTAATTGAACAAGTAAAACTAAAGTATAAATCACTATTTTAAATGTAAAAAATAATTTACATATATTCTCATAAAGCAATTTTGTCATATTTTATTGTTATCTAATATAAATCATCTTGTTTTCAGTATATTCAGATCGTTGTTTTTTTACAACATACAATTTTTACGGTTTTGCTCAATGCCTCTTCACCCACTAGTTAAAATACAATTTAGATTTTTTTTTTAAGCTAAACCCTAATTGTTTAGATATCTATTTTTATTTTATGCTGGCAATTGATTTTTAATTGATCAGACAAATGTGAGTGATTACAAAAAAAAAAAAAAAAAAGTTTTTCTTGTCATTCAGTCATTATTTAAACATAATATAAATATTCTGTAACTAAAATAAGTCTGACAAGGACTGCATGCAACCAGTTATGCTTATTCCTCCATAAAATTGAATAAAGCAGGTGCAGGGATTATTCTTATTCAAAGTGAAAATTAGCATTGAAAGCAGTGTCTGATCAAAGCATTTTTTCTGTCTACTCAAAAGTTTTGTAAAGTGCTACAATTTCCCTTTTAGGAAGTTTACTCTCTAAGTTTGTGATTTAGTCTGTCATTTTGCAACTATTAAGGATTGGCTAACCCTTGAAGAGACAGCTATCAATACTAGTTCATTAGTGGCTCTGCATTGATTCAGGCTGGACAGAAGTCTAGTTTTTTTCGTGTGCAGTAGCGGAATTAGAGAGTTGTGTTATAATGAGGGAGAGTGAGAAGACAAAGTGTGAGTCGAGGAAGGAACTTCATGTATGAATCCCAATTATCTGCAGCACACATTAGAAATGCTGTAGCTAACACTTTGTTCAGGTTTGCTAATTGCTGTGCATCACATGTTTTCACCACGTTCTGTGCAAACAAGCAGTGCTGGACATATGAATCCTGTACTTGAGTTAAAGTACACAAATCCTGATAAATCTTATTTCAGGTCAAAAGTACTTTTGTAGATGGTGGTCACAATTTTCAGCAACAATTTTTTTAACAATTTTCACCTGAGATTTGGAGCCAAATTACAGGGGCTAGAAATGGCTTCAGAAAGATGGCAGCATCATGTTATTTTCACAGATTGGTAGGTCTGTTAGTAAAATCTGTTGACTTCCGCGTTATATGCCAGTGGTGACAGTTCAAAAATGGGAAAGAAACACTTCTTGTGGTTTTTCCCCAAGGTTTGTATGGCTATAACTGAAGAAGTTTTAATGATCTTAATATTATTCTAGAAGTTAGTTCTTAAGAAACTTTTTATTTGGTTTCTTAAGTTTTAAGGCCTTATATGGTTAATTTTCAGATATATGGGGATTTCAATGTGGCTACATGAGTAAATTCAATTGTACACATTTATAGTGGCCAAACAACCAAATGTGGGTCACTTTGCATACAGATGATGCTTTGTTTTCTTTTAAAGAGGACAGAGAACAAATAATGCTAAAAATGCATATAATTTCCCTATTTCAAAACAATTTTATACAACACACACACACACATACACGCACACACACATATATATCACTCTTAATGAGTGAGATTGTGGACATTGATTGGATCATGTTTCTTTCTTTAGATCATAGCGCTTTGTGTGCATGTCTATTCATGAATGTTTGTAATGGATCTCTATTCATGAATGTTTACCACTCTGAAGAGCGTGATTAATGTCTTGAGTAATATTGGGTCATTTCTGTAAAAGGATTTCAGCTTTGAAGGTTTTCTACGTGCCTTTGATTCTTGAAGAAAAGAATACTCTTTGTATCATTCTCCATTAAGCCTTGGTTATTCTAGAACTGCTGGCAGCTGTCAGTCAAACACCTCCCACACCAGACGCCTGTGGAGATGAATGAGACTCTGTCAGACATCAGCGTTCACATGAAGTAGAGATGAAATGTTGCTCCTGCAGCGCCAATAACATGACCTCTCTGAGGTACCTTGACCTGCTGCTGGTGTCCTCATTCATGATGATGACCGCAGCACCAATTACCACTGAGCAGGTGTTCCGAAATGTGCAGCAGAGGATTTACACACATCTTGTTAGATGTCAAACTGAAGATGAAGAAAGTAGGAATGTATAAATGTGTTAGATCCAACATGAATGTGTAAGATACTGAAGAGCTGGGTGATGGTGTCTCTGAAAATGCAAATTGCATTTTATTTAATCTCTCTTTCTTAAAATCCTGCAGTGTTAGTGTCACGATTCACACACGAGGAACACCGGAACGAAGGAGCGAGGAGACATGGAGTAGAGTAACTCAAAAGGGTTTATTAAACAAAGGCTGGGGATCACAGGACTCGACACATCATACGGCTGGAGCCCTACTACCCCCCCAAAAAAATACATGGGGGCGTTTACAGGTTCCGAGGCCCTCCGTGGGCCAGGACCGGGGACTGGAGCCCTCCCTGGGCTTACTTGCAGATCTGTAGCCCTCCCTGGGCTTAACTGGGGATCGGGAGCCCCTCCTGGGCTGAACCGGGGATCGGGAGCCCTTCCTGGGCAGAACCGGGGATCGGGAGT
>NW_015647078.1:1523187-1524729 GCF_001515625.1 Sinocyclocheilus rhinocerous
ACCGCCGGCGGGCTTGCCACATTAATGTCCGGTGGGCTTGCCATATGCGTGGCCAGCGGCCTGGAGATAGCTCCGGCTGACAGGCCTGCCATCGGCCTGGCCAGCAGGCTGGAGATAGCCCCGGCTGGTGGGCTTGACAGACACCGCCGGCGGGCTTGCCACATTAATGTACGGTGGGCTTGCCATATGCGTGGCCGGTTCTGAGCATCCGGCGGGCTTGTCTTCGACGAGGCCAGCGGGCTGGAGATAGCCCCGGCTGACGGGCTTGACATCGGCCCGGTCAGCGGGCTGGAGAAAGCCCCGGCTGGCGGGCTTGACAACGGCGCGGCCGGCACGCTTCACAGTGCGGTCTTCATCACCGCGGATGACATACGGGGGAAAAAAGGAAAACAAAAGACTGTTCAAAAACTAAAATAAAACACGGGAGAAGGAGCGCCGCTTACTGTTGGGGTCAGTCGTTCTGTCACGATTCACACACAAGGAACACTGGAACGAAGGAGCGAGGAGACATGGAGTAGAGTAACTCAAAAAGGTTTATTAAACAAAGGCTGGGGATCACAGGACTCGACACATCAGGATGACGTTTAACGACTGACAAAGGACAAGAACTAGAACACACTTTAAATACACAGGAACTGATGAGGGGAAGACAAGGGACACCTGGAACTAATGACAATTAACATTGGAAACACCTGGGAACAATGAACTGAAAACACGAGACAAAGAAACTGGATGACGGAGCACATAGGGAGCAAAGACACACACAAAACCTGGCCCAGAGCCTGACAGTTAGACTATACTTGATAGCAGTCCTATACTTGCTGCATTTTTTTCTCAAAAATTGCAGCAGTATTCGCAGGTTTTGTGTGTGTGTGTGTGTGTGTGTGTGTGTTGCTTTGCAGTGAAAACATACCAATAATCATGATGTACTCATTTTCTTAGTGTTAGTGACAGTAAAAGTACAATTACCTGTGAATATGTTTGTGCATAATTGCTGAAATTATGGTCCTTGTCCCACATGCACAAGGCAATGGTGTCACCAGCATAGAAATACTCATAATCCTGCTTTGCTGAAAATACATAATTGTGTTGGACACAATTTTAGAGTATCAGAAAAAAATAATAGCGTTATGATACTTATACATTTACATTTAGACATTGAGCAGACGCTTTTATCCAACGCGACTTACAAATGAGGACAATAGAAACAATCAAATTCAACAAAAGAGCAATGATATGAAGGTGATATAACAAGTCTCAGTTAGCTTAATGCAGTACACGTAGCAAGTTTTTTTTTTTTTTATGCTGTAAATTTTGAATATTTTAAAATGTATCAATTATATCATTCTATTCTTGTAACTATTGTGTTAGTATTTTTGTATATTATAATATATAATTGCATTCACTGAAAATATGAACAACAGATATATCCAGTAAAAATGGTATTTAAATGTAATCTATGCTGGTGAAATCAGACATCATTAGCACTAATATACATTAGATGTAGTTTATATATATATATATATATATACTGTATATATA
>NW_015647078.1:1524739-1531310 GCF_001515625.1 Sinocyclocheilus rhinocerous
ATATATATATATATATATATATATATATGGCTTAGCTTCTAAGCCAGGGGGACCACATTTTTCTACTAACAGGAGAAGGGGTGAAGGCGGGTCACTGGCACCTTAACCAGTTGCTTCGGGCAGATGGGACTCGTTAGCCTTGGATGGCCGCTCATCTAGGTAAAGGTAAACTCTGATTTCAAACCTCCGCTGCCTTGCGGCTATACCCATTCATGTGAAAGCCTAGGGGAGTAAACCCCAACATCAAATCCGGAGATGGAGTCTCCAAGGCAGTCTGACATTGTATTCAATGTCATTCTGGCAACTCCTGAGACGCTCCTGGTGCCTAGCTGTATCGATTTCTGTCCTTCCCTTCGATACACCAGCTGCGTGGAGAGGGGGAGTCTGCTGCATGGGCAACAGCTGATTCGACATATTACCCTGCCCAGACCTTGTGGCTCCACTGGAGAGGACACTCCAGTGACACCGCAAGGTGTCGACACAACACGGGAAGTGGCAGTTACCGGTGATAAACTTATCTGATTATCGTGGGAAACGAGTGCCATGGGCCACTTCCGATGGTGGAAGACATCATTGCATCTCATTGGACAGCTACCGCCTGCCCAAGCTGGGCAGCCCCCATCCAGTAAGGTGCTGTCCCGCCATGGCCTGCCTGCTTCACTGGGTGCGTGGAGCTTAGAGAGCTATCTCAACAAGCGGGCCACATCTTCTGCACCAGGCAAAAATACTCTAAGAATTATAGCTTAATAATTCTTAATAAATACTCTAAGTTATAGCGTTATATAGCATTTAATGGAGCAGAATCAGCACTGAAGGTCTGTTTGGGTTCGATTAGATCTTAGCTGCAGTTCAGATCCTTCACTGGAGACAGTTTTCATCCAAAGCTCTTCAAACTATAAGCAGAAGAAGAATATCTTCGTTGAGAAAACCAAACACTTAATTATCTTGAGTTTACTACGCAGTTGTCATTGACAATCACTGACTCTCTTCATTATCGGTTCGAGTGAACGCTGGCGCGTTTGGCTGCCGCTGCTCTCCGGTATTTTATGTTATTTTATTTTACTTTCTATTTTAAATTTGTACTGTCCTTGGAGCGACGAGGTATCACCTGATTTTTGTTTAGCATTATTCCATTGCCTGCCCTGTTACGGTGCGCGGACTGAGGCGGTGGAGCTGAATGAATTTTAACGTGGAGAACTAAATCCAGTTTGAAATGTGGTGCTGTATCATCTGTGCACTGGTCTGCTGGAGTTTTACTGTTTGTTCTTCGAAGTGGGATCTGTTTTTCGTTCCCGGTGTGAACTGCTTTTCGAGCATGGTGCTTAAATACTCTTCACTGGATCTACAGAGACTAAATTCGTTCTACCGTCTTCCAAGCGAAATATACAACCGCTGTGACGCACTGGGAATTATACGCCGCCCCAGGTACATCCATCGCGGATCTCGCCGTGATTTCCTTGTGAGGTCTGTGACTCCATCGCAGGATAATGATTATATACCGGTCATTTGGTCGTCATATCGCCGCTCTTCCTTCGGATCAAATGGTAAGAGTCGGAGCATCAATTTTGGAAATATCACTTTGCTCAAACACGTACCTCTCAGCTCTCAGCAGTCAGCCTGTACTACTACTGCTAAGATGGCCTTAGTGAATGCTAGGTCAATATCGAATAAATCTTTTATTCTAAATGACTTATTTACATCGCATTCATTAGACTTCTTATTTATTACTGAGACTTGGTTAAAACATGGTGACTTGATGCCTCTTATTGAGATTGCTCCTCCAGACTGTGCATTTTTTAGTTCTCCACGGGCCTCTGGACATGGTGGTGGAGTTGCAACAGTTTTTAGAAGCTGTTTTAAATGTAAGACTGTGCCCACTGATACTTTCTCCAGTTTTGAAGTCCAGCTATTGAAGGTTGATGTAAAGGGGCCTGTACTATGTGCTTTGGTTTACAGACCCCCTAAATGGAATAAGGATTTTATTTGTCAATTTTCTGATTTTCTGTCTGATCTGGTGACTCGTGCTGATAGATTACTAATCATTGGGGATTTTAATATTCATTTTTGTTGTCCTTCGAAACCATTGGTCAAGGAATTTGTAACTCTTTTAGAGTGTTGTTGTTTTTATTAGTAGATTTGATTGATCATTGTACAGCACTTTGGAGGAATTTACATTGTGTTTAAATGTGCTTTATAAATAAATGTTGTTGTTGTTGTTGTAAGAATGAAGACCCCAGCTCTTCGTTTCGCAAGCTGGAATGTCAGGACTTTGTGCCCTGGTTTTACTGCCGACCTGCAGCAGGTTGACGATGCATGCAAGACTGCCGTCATCGACAGGGAACTCTCTTGACTGAATGTCGACATTGCCTGTCTACAGGAGACCTGACTGGCCAACAGTGGTAACATCAGGGATGCAAGCTACACCTTCGTTTGGCAAGGGAAGTCTTCAGACGAACCAAGGCAGCATGGTGTCGGCTTCGCTGTCAAGAACACACTCGTCGCCTTCATTGAACCTCCATCATCAGGCACAGAGAGGATACTTGCACTCCACCTGCCAACATCCTCTGGCCCAGCAAATATCATCAGCGTGTATGCTCCAACTCTCTGCTCCACCTCAGAGGAGAAAGACCAGTTCTACGAGGCACTGGATGAAACAATATCCAGAATCCCCAGCACTGAAGGGCTTTACCTGCTCAGTGACTTCAATGCTAGAGTGGGAGCCGACCATGAATCCTGGCCTACCTGACTAGGTCTTCATGGTAGGGGTAAGATCAATGAGAACGGTCAGTGTCTGCTGGAGATGTGTGGCCTCTGCGTGACAAACACTTTCTTCAAATGCAAGGTGATCCATCAGGTGTCTTGGAGGCTCCCGCGGTCCCGCCACTGGCACCAGCTAGACCTCGTCATCACCAGGCATGCGGGACTTGGGAGTATCCTCCTCACCCGCAGTTACAACAGTGCCGACTGCGAAATGGACCATTCCCTTGTGGCCAGAAAGGTGCGAGTTGCACTGAAGAAGCTGTATCACTCCAAGAAAAACGGCCGCCCACGTATCAACACTTGCTGTGCAAGTAACCCAGAGAAGACACAGCAGTTAGTTAGGAACTTACAGGAGGCTCTCACCAAGGAGTCACCTATTGATGACACCATTGACTCCAAGTGGTCCCATCTCCGAGACGCTGTGTACAAAATAGCAATCACAGCCTAAGGGAAGAAGGTGAGTAAGAATGCCGATTAGTACGAGGCCAGGAAATGGAGCCCGTGACTGAGGCGAAGAGGAAGGTCCTTCTGGCTTACAAGGTGTCGCCCTGCCCTAGTACACTGGAAGCACTCAGGAGAAATGACCAGCAAACCGCCCGCCACTTAGCCAACACATATTGGCTAAACCTCTGCAGCAACATACAGACAGCTGCCGATACAGGAGATGCAAGGGACATGTATGAAGGCTTAAAGAAGGCGATAGGCCCCAAAACCACCAAGATTGCTCCAATCAAGTCCAGGACAGGCAAAGTCATCACAGATCAAGAGAAGCAGTTGCAGCGCTGGCTTGGGCACGAACTGTATACAACATTGTCACTGATACCGCCTTGGACGCCATCCCAGATCTGCCAGTCATGGAAGAGCTGGACACTCCACCTACCCTGGAAGAGCTCAGTAAAGCCATTGACTGCCTCGCTTGTGGGAAGGCCCCCGGGAGTGACGGCATCCCACCAGAAGCCTTGAAAAATGGCAAAACGGCGCTGCTTCAGCCCCTGCACAAACCGCTTTGCCTATGCTGGGGTCAGGGCCCATATCCCCCAGGATATGTTTGATGCTATCGTCACTGTGTACAAGAACAAAGGAGATTGCAGCGATTGCAACAACTACCGGGGCATCTCCCTCCTCAATATTGTTGGCAAGGCATTCACCCGTGTCACCCTGGTGCGCCTGCATATTCTAGCCTCCCGCATCTACCCAGAGTCCCAGTGTGGCTTCAGATCCGGCCGGTCAACTGTAGACATGATCTTCTCACTACGCCAGCTGCAGGAGAAGTGTCGAGAGCAGCAGATGCCACTCTACATTGCTTTCATTGACTTTACGAAGGCATTCGATCTGGTTAGCAGAAGCGGTCTATTCAGGCTTCTGCAGAAGATCGGCTGCCCCCCACAACTGCTGGCTGTCATCACCGTTTCATGATAACATGCGCAGCACGGTTTGTTTCAATGGCGCAACATCTGAGTCCTTCCTCATCAGTAGCGGACTCAAACAAGGTTCTGTCCTCGCGCCGACGCTCTTCGGCATCTTCTTCTCCATGCTCCTCCAGTACGCCTTTAAGGACTGCAGCGAGAGAGTTTATATCCACATCAGGGCTGACCGCAAGCTATTCAACATCGCTTGTCTCCGTGCCAAGACTAAAGTCACAGAGGTACTCATCCGCGAGATGCTTTTTGCCGATGACGCAGCCTTGACATCCCATACCGAAGATGGCCTGCAGCAGCTTGTCAGTCGCTTCTCCTATGCCTGCAAGGAGTTTGGACTGACTATCAGCCTTAAGAAAACCAACATCATGGCCCAGGAAAAAGACTCCCCTCCAACCATCGCCATTGATGGGTACAACCTAAAAGTTGTTGAGAACTTCACCTACCTCGGGTCTACCATCTCCAGCTCTCTTTCCATCGATGTGGAGATAAACGGCAGGATCGCCAAGGCAGCAGTGGTCATGGCCAGACTGAACCAGAGGGTCTGGAACAACACCAACCTCACAGTGAAGACCAAGTTGCCCGTCTACAAGGCCTATGCAGCACACTCCTCTATAGTAGTGAGACATGGACCACTCATGCGAGGCATGAGAAGAAACTCAACAGCTTTCATCTGAGGTGCCTGCGGCGTATTCTGTGCATCCTGTGGCAGGACAAAGTGCCTAACACAGAGGTTCTGGAATGCGCCGGCATATGAAGCATGTCTGCCATACTTAGTGAGAAGCGACTTCGTTGGCTCGGCCACGTCAGGAGAATGGGCCCTGGCCACATACCCAGGGACCTATTGTATGGCGAACTGGCAGAAGGAAGGAAAAGCAACTGCAGCCTCAGCTGGCATCATCATCGTTCATCTGCAGAAAATGCAGCAGAGATTGCCATTCAGGAATTGGGCTCGCGAAGGTGCAGATAGATGGAATTTCATAAAATTGGAAGCCACACCATCGTCTCCTGAAGACGGAAGGATGCCGATGCTGATATATATATATATATATATATATAAATACTGTATGTATATATGTACTTTATGTATGTATGTATGTATATCTATCTATCTATCTATATATATATATTTGGACACTGGCACAATTTTCATAAATTCGGCTCTGTATGCAGCCAGACTAGAACTAAAAATAAAACAATCAAGATTAAATTGAAGTGTAGGGGTTCAAGGGGTTGAACAAAAAATATATTAAAACATAAAATGCTTAGGAATTACAATCATTTGTATACACAGTCCCCCCATTTTCAGGGGGTCAAATGTAATTGGACAAATAAATATAATCACGTAAGTGATTTTCACCATTTACAGGGGGTAGTCGATGATTTAATTGCCATCCGAATCCAGAATGTCAGTGTTTATCTCTTACCACCCCTGTAAAAATCCCTGGCCGAATTACCTACTGTTTTTGACAAACACCAAGGTTGTGTGGTAATTTAATTACCATCCGAATCCACATCTCTGAGTTTACGAGACAAAATCGATTCAAAATTCAGTGTTTAAACCCTTTTTGAGCACTCCCGAACACCGAACAGTAACTGTTGTACTTCGGTGTAATTTGCATACATATTTATTTCTGAAATGCTGGAAAGTATTTAAAAGAACAATACTTCATAACGGCTCCACCACAGCGACTGGGAGCAGAAAAAAGAAGAAAAGCATGTAAACATTCAAAATGGTCTTTATTATGGCAGCAGCAGGTATGCAACACAATTTTAAAATGTGTATTATAAACAGATATATAAATAACTATATTGCGTATAATTATATACAACTATAGCACGTCTATTGTCCTATTTTTAAAAAGGAGATTTAAATAATCAAATAATAAATAGGATTATATATTATAAAATATGCTTGGAATAATAAGAATACATTTTACATAATAAGAATTTTTAACCTCATCCGTCCCTCCTGAACCTATAACAAAAGTATCCCTTGCGGGTCAAAATGACCCGAAGGCCAAAAATTACACTTTTTTTATTTTTGGTCCAGAAAGCTTATATTGGTCCATTTTTATATATTTTTTCCCCTATTTTTTTTATGTAGGTTTTATTTATTATTTTTTGGTGATTTTTATTTTATTCACATTAAATTCTGGATATTTTTATGAAAATTAGCATATTTTTATACATTTTTTCACAAAAAAAAAACAAAACAAAGAAAGACACAATTTCTGCATATTTATACTTTAAACATGACATTCCATTAGGACCTAGGTCACCGAGTGTCTCTGATGCCATCTGGTAGGGAAAAGCCAAAAAAGTAAAACTACACCAACTTGAGGCTTCATTAAGCTTTCAGATATATCTCAAGGCTTTCAGATCTTTCAGAT
>NW_015647078.1:1534837-1537776 GCF_001515625.1 Sinocyclocheilus rhinocerous
TTTTTTGGTGATTTTTATTTTATTCACATTAAATTCTGGATATTTTTATGAAAATTAGCATATTTTTATACATTTTTTCACAAAAAAAAAACAAAACAAAGAAAGACACAATTTCTGCATATTTATACTTTAAACATGACATTCCATTAGGACCTAGGTCACCGAGTGTCTCTGATGCCATCTGGTAGGGAAAAATGACATAAAATTGCATTTTATGATTACAGCCACTAGAGGGGCCTATTGAATCCTATGGAGATTCTTAAATGAGCCAAAAAAGTGAAATCTTTAAAACTACACCAACTTGAGGCTTCATTAAGCTTTCAGATATATCTCAAGGCTTTCAGATATGTATCAAAACATTAAAAAAACTATTTTGTAAAAAAAAAAAAAGAAAAAAAAAAAGAAATTGATACTGAATTTTAATCCAAACACATGCATATTCATACAGTTTCATAAATATGTAATAAATATAAAAGATACATTTAAAAATATAAATATGATATAAACTCATTGGTCTCCACCCCATCACTCAAATTTAACTGTGTTAAGTAAAAAAATAAAAATCTAAATGACAGTCATTTCCAAGCAGAAACATCATAAATGCTATAATGTGTTTCAATGGGAGTGTGTGTGCCATGTGTGTGTGGGTATGTGAGTTTTTTGTGAATTGGGGACATTCTGCAGTCTCAGCCCTTAGTGTGGGTATGCATCTTTTCTGGATTGTGTCAGATTTTATATAGTAAAAAAAATCAAATAAATAAAAAAATGCTGTTTTTTTCGGACATTCCATTCATTCCTATGGCCGGGTCAAAATGACCCGCGAGGGACACTTTTGTTACTTTTTTTATTACACATAGAATCCTCGAATCGACTCAAATTTTTTTGTGTGTGCTCCATGCTCAAGTGTGACTAAATAAAATGTAAAAAATCCGCAGTTTTTTCATAAATTCCATGCTTTTCCAGTGGCGGGTCAAAATGACCCGTGAGGGACAGTTTCGATACTTTTTTTATAGCACCCACTTTTTTATAGCACCCACTAGAATTCACTCAAATTTTTTTTATTTATTCCCGGTTCAAGTGTGACAAATGTAACAAAGTATCATACCATAACGATCAACACTCGATTTTTAAAAAATCTTAAAAATGAGTTTTGGGTCAAAATGACCCGAGGGACGGATGAGGGATACATTTTACACAATAATAAGAATACATTTGTAAATAAAATTAATTTTATTTACAGCAGACAATCATGTGACTGGCCATGGGAGCAGCGCATTCCCGGGTTCGTAGGATCACAGAACTTGCTCCTCCACTGTGAATAAATCGCCATCTGAATCCATGAGTTTTATCACCGAAGTGATATGTAAATTTATTTTTACAGACGTCCATATGAGAAACAATTACCGTCCGAATCGGTCTAATGACTGCCATAAGTCTGGAACTAACGGACATCACCAGAGACTGGGTTTCCTCCTTTGTGATTCTTTGCCAGGCATTTACTGCAGCTGACTTCAGTTGTTGTTTGTTTGTGGGTCTTTCTGCCTTTAGTTTTGTCTTTAGCAAGTGAAATGCAGCTCAATCGGGTTGAGATCACGTGATTGACTTGGCCATTGCAGAATATTCCACTTTTTTACCTTCAAAAACTCCTGGGATGCTTTTGCGGTATGTTTTGCGTCATCATACATTTGTACTATGAAGCGCCATCCAATCAACTTTGCTGCATTTGGCTGAATCTGGCAGACGGTATATTCTAATACACTTCAGAATTCATCCGGCTGCTACTGTCTTCTGTAACATCATAACTAAACACCAGTAACCCAGTGCCATGGGAAGCCATGCATGCTCATGCCATCATACTCCTCCACCGTGTTTCACAGATGATGTTGTATGCTTTGGATCATGAGCTGTTCCAAGCCTTCTCCATACTTATTTCTTCCCATCATTCTGGTACAGGTTGATCTTAATTTCAGCCACCCAAAGAATGCTTTTGCAGAAGTGGTCTGGCTTTTTTAGATGTTTTTAAGTCTAATCTGGCCTTGTTTGCACCTTGTGGTGAACCCTCTGTATTTGCTCTGGTGAAGTTTTCTCTTGATTGTAGTCCTTGACAGTGAGACTTCTACCTCCTGGAGAGTGTTCTTCTCTCGGCTGGATGTTGTGAAAGGGTTTTTCTTTACCATGGAGAGGATCCTCTGATCTTCCACCACTGTTGTCCTTTTTATGTTGCTGAGCTCACCAGTGCGTTCTTTTTTTCCCCCCAGAATGTACCAAACTGTTAATTTGGCCACTCCTAATGTTCCTGCTATCTCTCTGATGGATTTGTTTTGTTTTTGAAGCCTAACAATTGTCTGTTTCACCTGCATGGAGAGCTCCTTTGACAACATGATGTGGGTTCACAGGAACAGCTTCCAAATGCAAATGGCACACTTAGAATCAACTCCAGACCTTTTACCTGCTTAACTGATGTAGAAATAATGAAAGAAAAGCCAACACCTGTCCATGAAACAGCTTTTGAGTCAATTGTCCAATTACTTATGGTCCCTTGAAAAAGGGGGGTGGTACATATTAAAGAGCTGTAATTCCTTAACCTGCCCTCCAATTTTGATGAGAATACCCTCAAATTAAAGCTCAGAATGTGCAATTTAAGTCCATATTCATTATATAATTATATAACTGTAACTTGAATATGTTTTGGTCAGCAGCAAAAATAATAAAAATTGTGCCCATGTCCAAATGTATATGAACCTGGCTGTGTATATATATATATATATATATATATATATATATATATAGCACAGAGAGTGTAGTTAGAATGTCTCTAAAATTAAAGATATGGGGCAAAAATGCCCCTGTTTGAGTTTTTGTCTCATATTTACATCATATGTTATATTTAAAGGGGTCATATGATGCGATTTCAATTTTTCCTTTCTCTTTGGAGTGTT
>NW_015647078.1:1537896-1538432 GCF_001515625.1 Sinocyclocheilus rhinocerous
ATTATGGTAAGGGGCGTTTCATTTCCGACGTGTGCTTGTGGTGTTCGGCCAATCACAGTGCACTGGGTCAGCTGGCCAATCAGAGCGGACTGCGCTTGTCAAAGGAGGGGGCTTTGTAGAAAACGAAGCGTTTGAGAGAGGCGGGGCATAGAGGACCTACAATAATGTACAGTATTTGAAAAATAATGTGTTTTTTGAACATTAAAGCATGTCAACATATTCTGTTACACCAAATACACAAAATAATGATCTTTAAAAAAGCATCATATGACCCCTTTAAGCAATATCACACGAGCAATAAGTGCAATATCACACAAGTGCTGTGCGAGTGCAAATGTGATACTGATCTTATACAGCAGTTCAATAAATAAGAAGTTAATATTATGTTCCTCTTCAGGAACTCGAGCTGCGTCAGAAAACGCTAGGGGAACGCCTTCTGTGACCACGCTCTGAATAACATGTGAAATCAGTCCAATAGCTGAGCGGGACGTCACGGGCGGGCGACGTCATGACCAGGAAGCTATAAAAGCACGTGC
>NW_015647078.1:1538449-1552099 GCF_001515625.1 Sinocyclocheilus rhinocerous
GGTGCCATACTTCCGGCGTCCCTGCCAGCGCTTGCTTCATTTCTAGGAGCTGGCGTTGGTCTCGACGCACGTGCTTTTATAGCTTCCTGGTCATGACGTCACCCGCCCGTGACGTCCCGCCCAGCTATTGGACTGATTTCACATGTTATTCAGAGCATGGTCACAGAAGGCGTTCCCCTAGCGTTTTCCGATGCAGCGTCTCGTTCCCTCGAGGAACCAGGGTTACATACGTAACCTGAGACGTTATTTTAGACACAATGTTGTCTGCTTTGCTCAATTTTGCCAACGAACATAAAGACAAAGCAGAAATGTTAATCTCCAAGCAACAGACAGGGCATTTCATTTCTTAATCCACGTTTTGAACAAATTGGGTGAACCATTAGGCTCGTTGGATTTGAAGTGGCACTGCACAGATTGATCGGTGTGTGACTTCAAAGTACCACGAGAGTGATTGAAAAGCATAAGGAGCCATCTGCTCTCCAATTGCTCTCGCGGTACTTTGATGTCATTGGTCTGATGGTGATAATCCACTTTAAGTCAAACAAGCCTAATGATTCAATGGACCATTCATATAGAATTCGGTGCATTCCAAACGGGATATATCACCAAACAGAATATATCACCCTCCGTAGGGCACATCGGAGTGAAAACAATCATGGCCCCCATATTGAAGGGTCGTTCCAAACTGAAGTGCTCAAAACTAGCCACTTCAAAGGGCCCTTTGGAATGAAGGATTTCGAAAGGTACAACTGATGGACACTTTGGGCCCCCATGATCTTTTGCACAGATTCTTTGCATGATGACGGCGCCTCCATGTGGGCACAGGATGATGACGCAGAAGGGCACTTCAAGAAACAGTTGTTTGGTCCCCTACACCCTTCAACCCTTCAAAGCTCTCACTCCGGAGGGTAAACCCTTTGAAGGGATAAGGGCATAGGGATGAGCCCTTCCGAATGGAATGCAGGGATTTTCGGCAGCCATTTGAACGAATCAAAAGAATGAATGAATGAATGAATGAATCATTAAGACATTTACCACAACCTACTGGCAGTTTTAGTTTATTATTTAGAGTAATATTTAATTCAAGAAATAATTTCATATTTCCATAGTAATGATAATAATAATAAAAAAATAAAGGTATAGTTCACCCACGCAAAAATGAAAATGTAGTCATCATTTACTTACCCCCATGGTCCAAAGGAGTATGTACAGTAAATTTTATGTTGAATCAAACAAAATATTTCTTGCTGAAGCTACTTTTTTTATGTCTATTTGATGCTTTACACAACAATGACTTTAAATTATCTTTTGGGAGTAATTTCTCAGCCAAATTTGATGTGTGAATGTGTTAGATTATTCGCCACATTATGTAAATATTTAGATTAAAACTTTTAATCGCTTTACAGCCCTAATATATACAGAGTTCTGGCATGAAACTCTAGATGGCGCAGTTCGATAGGTCTAACTCAATCTGACCCAATGACATCATTATCACATGGCACAGCTGATTGGTTCTCTCCTGTATTGGTAGTCAATGAGCTCGCTGCTCAACATTCAAATATATGACTAGTGCTTGCCTAGCAGTTGCAGCTTGCTTCAGAAAAGCGAAATCAACATCTAAGATAAGTGAATACTCTTCTAATTCATATCGCTGTGTGTATTGCGTGGTCTGCCTAATTGAATTAAAAAATGAGCAACCATGATCAAGTTTAAACTAAGTGTCATGTTAGCAGTTTGCATTATATGCAGGAGCGAATATTAAGCATATTAGCAGCAGCATTTAGCATCTGTGTTTATACAGCTGGAGCAAAAGGCAGTTTAGAGCATATGTAATCGCTCTGAGGACACGCCAATAGTAACGGACATGAAACAGGTTAAATTAAATAAACATTCGTATGTATGCATTCAACGGGGGTTCACCATATACATCGGCGATTATCCCAGTGTTCACGTTCGTTATTTCTAAGGTCGATGTTTTCATTATGATGAGTGTGTGGTTGATTTCAGCCGCGTCAGAAGCACACGCTTATCGCAGTCATCTCAACGACAGTGTTGCGGGAGACGCTGAAGATCACTATCTACGGCTGTAACAGTTAGTTCCGAGTGAAATGCATTATGGGTAGTGTAGTTCGGAGAAATGTGCTCGTGCGATGTGTGCTCTCGCTGTGCTGTGTATTAAAAAAAACGGAGAAAGAACATTTATTCTGCTTTTATTTCTGTTCATCTAGGTCAGTCCATCCAAGGGTTTTTGTGCACTCTAACTTTGACAACTTTTATCTGCATGAGAGGGTAAAATGGCATGCATCAGCTAACTTTGTCCGTCTCATCATTGCAAGAACATGAATTAACAAGCTGTTACGCTGCCGCTGGGACTGATGGAGTGGAGAAAGTAACAGCAGTTATCAAATTACTAAATTATTATATTCTTATCTATCAGATTGCAACGTATATCCATTTTGTTAATTAAACATTACACATAGTGTGCGTCTAATTAGAGTTAAGCCAGTCGGCGTGGTAGCCCAGGCTCACATACTGTAGTCATAGCCCACTATTGTTAAGCCGGTCGGAGTGGTAGCCAAGGTTCACATAGCCATAGGCCACTATTGTTAAGCCGGTCAACGTGGTAGCCAAGACTCACATAGTCATAGGCCACAAGTGTTAAGCCGGTCGGCGTGGCAGCCAAGGCTCACATAGTCATAGGCCACTAGTGTTAAGCTGGTCGGCGTGGTAGCCAGGCACACAGATAGTAATACATGCGGTTCACATGGCTCTTCAGAGCAGCAGCAGTGCATATGTCTTGGCAATAGATCTGCTTGTTTGGGGCTGTTTTGTTCTTGTTTGGCTTGTATTGTCCCTTCTATGTCTCCTGCTTTATGGGAGGGTTATTTCATGCATGTTATATTTGCAGCAGCAATATTTCTTACATGCTCACAGCAGCATGTTGTGGACGTATTGGCAGTAGCAAGTCTTGGTACTTGCTCTGCCGCAGCAGCAGCAGCGTAGCAGATCTATTCCACCAAAACCAAATACATTAACATTGTCATGTACATTACCATGCCAATCCCTTGTGGCTGTATTGGCAGTAGCAAGTCTCGGCACTTGTACTCGGTACTGCAGCAGCGTAGCAGATCTATTCCGCCAAGACCAAATACATTAACATTGTCATGTACATTACCATGCCAATCCCTCCGAGAGTTGTCATGACAGAAATATATATATATATATATATATATTCACAGTTTGTGATCGTATCACTCCGCTTGCGGTACTTCTTACAGCGAGTGTCATGGCAGACGCCCAAATCCACTATAATTTTATAAATATTACTGTTTTTGTGTCACAGAATGTAGTTTTAAGAGGTTTTCAGGCGAGAATGTACTTGTTTATAGTTCAAATATGCAGTTTGTTAATAAAGATAACGCCTATTTGAAAATTTGCTTTAACCTCTTTGGACATGTGAGCTCCAGATGGTCAGCAGCCGTTCTGCGCTCATGAAGCCGCCCGAGAGTGCCTCACATCAGCCAGAACTTCTGGAATTTACCGCTGGCTCTGATGTCTCTGTTGTGGTTAAACATGAGATGTAATTTGTTTTGGGTAAATCTAACAGTAGTCTTTGGTCTCATTAATCCATTATTTGTTCCAGAAAAGATCGTTTTGGCAAAATCTCATGTTTATGTAAATTCAGTGCTGTATATCAGAGTGCTGCCTTTGTACTTTTGACTGAATTGCCTAGCGACTTTTATGATGGCTGTAGTTGTTGTTGTTTATTAAATATTATTATTCAATAAATAATATTTTATAAATAATATTTTATATAAATAATAGTATTTAATAATGTTTTGTATTTAGAAACATTGCGTGTTCGTGATGGTGATTTTAGTTACATTGTTCCGCCATTAGATGGCAACAAGAGACTGTTTTTATGAGTCAGCAGTAAGTTATTTTTACTTGCAGCTTGCCGCAGCTTGACGCAGCGAACAAATGCACTGAGCAGCAAAATCACCCTTAACAGATGAAAGGATATTAACATTACGACAAAGATAACGTTTTCCTCAGCAGATACTAAAACTAATGTTTATTGTCAATACCAGACCGATCTGAAGAATGAATTCTGTATCAGATGCAAGTAATCACATTCACCCAGTCCATCTCTCTCTCATAATACTCTACATAATACAGTGAGCTTTTAATACAGTAATACAATAAGCCTTCAATGAAGCAACTCAACGTTCATTCGTTACTAGTTCTAAAGTGACGTTTTGGAATTAGTAACGGAGGCTTGGGCTCAGCTGTTAAACTGTTAACTTTAGATTTGAATCCGTGGCTGAAGGAAGTAGTTCTGCACAAAATAGGGCTTTTAAAGACACTCTGTTGTTATTTTGTTTATGTATTTACACACTCGTGCTGTCGAACTGTTGTATAAAGGCAATATCACACTCGTAGATGTGAGATAGCCTATGGCTATATATCGGCACGCTGTGATTACCTACAGCCGAATCACAGCCGTGCCAATACACAGCCGTATCTCATGTCTACTTCTGTGATATTGCTTATATATATTCACATTTTTGCAATGCTGCTGCCTTATATTAAACTGCTTTAAATTACTTTTTGTCCACATCAATCTACACTCAATACACCATAATGACAACGCAAAAACAGAATTGTCACAACTTTGTAAATTTATTTGAAATAATAAAAAAAAAGGTTGAATGGGGGCAGGCGCACATTTTCAGGTTTCTTCAGAAATGTTTGATTGGGTTCATGCTCAGGCTCTGGCTGGGCCACTCAAGGACATTCACAGAGTTGTCTATTAGCCACTCTTGCTGTGTGCTTAGGGTCATTGTCCTGTTGGAAGGTGAACCTTCTGCCCAGTCTGAGGTTCTGAATGCTCTGGACTGGGTTTTCATTAAGGTTATCTCAATATTTTGGTGCATTGACGAGTCCCTCAGTCCCTGCCGCTGAAAAACAGTCCCACAGCATGAGGCTGCTACCAGCACACTTTACTTTTGAGATGGTACTCTGCA
The DNA here is from genome assembly GCF_001515625.1 of Sinocyclocheilus rhinocerous. Classification (NCBI taxonomy): domain Eukaryota; kingdom Metazoa; phylum Chordata; class Actinopteri; order Cypriniformes; family Cyprinidae; genus Sinocyclocheilus; species Sinocyclocheilus rhinocerous. The sequence goes on from NW_015647078.1 coordinate 1,543,477, forward strand.
GGTGATGAGCAGAGCTGGTTTCCTTCAAACATGATGCTTGGAACTGAGGTTCATCAGACCAGAGAATCTTGTTTCCCACAGTCTGAGGGTCCTTTAGGCGTGTTTTCATGTGTCTTCACTGAGGAGAGGATTGAGCCTTGCCACACTGCCGTAAAGCCCAGATCGGTGGAGTGTTGCTGTGATGTTTGTCCTTCTGTAGGTTTCTCCTATCTTCACATATGATCATGGAGTTCAACTAGAGTGACCATCAGGTTTTTGGTCACCACTCTAACTAAAGTCCTTCTCCATTGATTGCTCAGTTTGGCTAGGAGGCCGGATCTACGAAGAGTCCTGGTTTTTTCAAACTTCTTCCATTAAGGATTCTGTGAACCTTCAATGCAGCAGAATTTTATTCTGACCTTTTCCCCAGATGTGTGGCTTGATGCAATCCTGTCTCTGAGCTCTACAGACAGAACACGCAGATCTAAGCAGAAACCAAAGGATAAAGATCACTCCGAATACAAGATGCCGTGCAGTGCCATGTTGTGGAAAAACAGTGTTTGCATTGCCTGCCTTCCAGTGTTGGGCAGTAATGCATTACTTAGTAACGTGTTACTGTAATTTGATTACTTTTTTAGTACGTAATTTAACGCGTTATAATTTTCAAAATAGTAATTAGAGTATAGTTACAAGCCGAGGTCTCTATACGTTACTGCCGCGTTACATTGCTGACAGAATGCAGTGTTTTATAATCTGGAGATTGTAAAAAGGATGTAGCACACGCATTGTCGAGTCAAGTGCCAGTGGATTGGAGACCTGCTCCCGCGAGACCCAACGCAACAGAGTGCGGCGCGGGACAAAACTTGATAGGCGAGTGCAGCGACTCGTGTGTGTGTGTGTGTCTGTGTGCACGGGATGCAGGAGAATAAAATGATTCACGGGACTCCCGCAAAATAGAAATATCTAAACATAAAATATCTAAAACAAATAAATTGTTATTCATCTATTGCACAAAAGCGAACTTAGTCATTTGTTCACTTCATTTTACCGCTGATTCATTTACAAACAAGGCACAATTCGACGTGGGAATTTCAAAAAGATTGAAACTAATAGACGATGCTGTGCCAACTATATTGGATCCGACAGTAATGTCGCAACGCACAAGTGTGAGTAACTGTTTTCATTGCGTCATCACTATTGCTTTGCCTCTGCTTACAGATCGTTTGATAGTTATTTACGTGTGTTTGACTGAAAACACAGCAGCATGTATCTATAAGGGATGTACACTGTCAAACATACACAACTATTAGCCAATCATAGCAGTGGGCATTTACTAGTCTACAATCCACCACACCTATTCAAACAGCATTCTGATGAGGGGGCTTAAAACAGGACAGAAAATAACTTATTACTTATAAATTGTTTTTTGATGTAAAAACATATTGATAACACTATAAGTGGGCCTCAGAGAACAGTACAAAATAAAAAACAAAGGCAGTTCATGACCCTGTAACGGGGGGGAAGAATCACACGACAAGAAATCTCAATCGATACCCCGGAGGGTGGATTTATTGGGGTGAGGGGTGCTAGTGAGAAAGGTCCAGGTAGGTGCTCCGGTGCCGTGAGTGCTCTCTTCAGTCTTCCCAGTGCAGAGGGTCCGTGCAGTGCTCCTGTGGGGCTGGTCGGTCACACGCTGCTTTCTGTGGGGAAAATGAGAGGGCGAGTTAGTGCTCAGTCTCATGGAGGAATCTCCTAGATGGCAGGGCTTGCGTGGCTTATGTGGCCGCCGCCTGATGAATCGCAGCTGTGACCGATCAGCCTGTGATGATGATGGCCAGGTGCTCCTCGCTTGTTTCCAGGGCGACGCTGATGAAGCTTCGGGACGCTCGTCACACCCCTTTAAATATTACCCTCTCTATTGCTCAGATTGCCTTGCCTTGTATAAACAAGGCAAGCCAGTCTGTTGAATTCTGGGTGCTCTGTATAATTGGTTCCCCTTCAGGAACTCGAGCTGCATCGAGACACTTTGGAAATGCCTTCAGCGTGACCAGGCTCTGAATCACGTGTGTAATCAGTCCAATGGATGGGCGAGACGTCACCAAAGGGGTTATGTAGCTACCAGGAAGCTACAAAAGCACGTGCGGTGAAAACAGCGGCAGCTTCTGTCATTCAGCGAAATGCTCTGTGTGTGTCTTATTTACTGTTGTCTGTCACTATAACAAACAAAGCAGCAATGCCAAAAGCAAAAGACAAGTCCAAGGGCGGGCATGATAAAAGCAAGCATCAGTTTAGGCTGTGTGTTCCTCCCTGCCCTCTTTACATCACGGGCTGGGATACAAATAGCCTTTGCATTGTTTGCTTGGGAGCGAAGCACTCTGAGTCAGCTCTCGAGGGAGAGCGGCAGCGGCGGTCATGGGGATCGCAGATGGATCTGGTAGAGGGAATGGATACGGGTGAGTTTATTTCTTTTCTTCTTCCTCGACCACCAGATCCAGCGCCCCCTCCCAGGGTTCGGAAGCACACACCGAGGGAGCGGTTTCTTCTCCCCGAGGCGAGGGCTCGACGCTCAGATTATTCTCCTCCTAGGAGGGCGATGTCGACAGCGTCGACGAACCCTCTCAGTCCGTCCAGTATGAGGAGCTCGTGGAGGTGATAACTCGCGCTGTGGCCAAATTAAATCTTGAATGGCCCGCCGAGAAGCAGGCAGAACCGACCAAAAGAAACTCGATGCACGCTTTTTACGGTCTAAGCCGCTACCTCCACGCCGAGGCTTGCCGTTCTTCCCCAGTCTCCACACTGAGGTGTCGAGATCTTGGGCAAGACCATTCTCGGCCCGCCTCTTTAGTCCATCGTTAGTCGATTATTCCAGCGTTGTGGGACTAAATGAGCGCGGTTATAGGGCGATGCCCCGGGTTGAACAGGCACTTGCGGGCTATCTGTCTGCGGTCTCCTGGCGTGGCATCGTCCCTAAAAGCTCCGGCAATGCCCACCAAGCCGCTTCGTACCACTTCAGCACTGGTGGGCAAAGGGTACACGGCGGCAGGTCAGGCTATTGTATGCCTTCACACGATGGCTGTATTACAGGCATACCAAGCGGACCTGCTAAAAGAGCTAGATGAGTGTGAGGAAGTTAAAGCCGATGAGTTTCCGGCGAACTGCTGATTTGTCTCTCCATGCCATGAAAGACACCGCCAAAGCTATCAGGCGGTCTATGGCAGTCTTAGTGGCCGCGGAGAGGCATCTGTGGCTGATCCTGTCCAACATTAAAGAGAAGGACAGGGTCTTCCTTCTCGACGCCCCGCTTTTGGCCAATAAGTCTTTGGCCGAGACACCCTTGCTTTTGGCCAAGAAGTCTTCGACCAAGAAGCCCTGATATTTATGTTCCAGGGCTTCTGAGGGCAGCCCCCTGCTGGGGAAGAGCAGTGTACACCTCATTACACAGTGCCCATCCCTCCTCAGTGCCCTCAGGAGACCGAGCTGTTAACCCTGCCACCGCTGGTGCTTCGGGGCACAGCGGTCTCCAGCGAGCACACATCTCAGTGTCCGCCCGAAAACATAGCGGCTCTGGGAGGCTCTCTGCCTCCAAGGAGGTCTCCAGTGTGGCTGGTGCGGTCATTCCCTTCCGGTCCTCCACTTCAGGGCACCGAACTAGCCGCTCCTATTACACCAGAGGTCAGTCTCAAGAGACTGATTCCCTTAGTAGATTTTCTGGCAGCGTGGGCGCTTCTGCCAAATATCTCACGATGGGTCCAGCAGACTGTAGAAAGAGGTTACAGAATTCAGTTTGGTTCTCCTCCGCCTCGTTTCAACATGTTTCAACAACGTTTATTATTATTATTATTATTATTACAGCCGGTACTTCATTGTTCCGAAGAAGGATGGGGGGTTGCGTCCCATTTTAGATCTGCGTCAGTTGAACCAATCAGTCATGTGACTGAAGTTCAGGATAGGGATCATGGGAAGTTCAGGATAGTCTGAGGACTGGTTTGTCACAATCGATCTAAAAAATGTCTCCATCCTTCCTCAACACAGGAAGTTCTTGAGGTTTGCTTTCGGGGGTGAAGCTTACCAATGTCGGGTTCTTTCGTTCGGCCTTGCACTCTCACCCCGAACTTTCACAAAGTGTGTGGATGCTGCTCTGGCTCCACTGCGACTTCAGGGCATCCGCATACTCAACTATATCGATGATTGGTTGATTCTAGCTCAATCGGAGCAGACGGTGGTTCGGCATCGAGATGTCGTTCTCACCCATATGAAAGAGTTGGGCTTAAAAGTGTGCTTTCTCCATCACAGATGACCACTTATCTGGGCGTGGTGTGGGATTCGACCACGATGCAGGCACAGCTGTCTCCTGCTCGGATCGAGTGGATCCTCACTGCAGTCGCGAGAGTCAGAGAAGGCCGGTCACTCACTGTCAAGCAATTTCAAAAACTTTTGGGTCTGATGGCAACTGCATCCAACGTGATACCTTTTGACCTGTTGTACATGAGACCCCTACAGTGGTGGCTCAAGACCAAGGGGTTTTCCCCGAGGGGATATCCACTTCACTTGATCAAGGTCACGCGGCGATGCTTTCGTTCCTTAGACATGTGGAGGAAACCTTGGTTCTTGTCACAGGGCCCGGTGCTGTGAGCTCCTTGTTGTCGCGTAACTTTAACGACGGACGCGCCCCTTACCGGTTGGGGTGCAGTCATGAGTGGCCACCCTGCCCGCGTTCTGTGGAGCGGCTGCCATCTTACATTGCACATCAACTGCCTGGAGATGTTGGCCGTGTTTCGAGCACTGAAACACTTCCACCCAGACCTGAGAGGCCATCATGTGTTGGTGCGCACCAACAACACAGCGGTGGTCTCTTACATCAACCACCAGGGAGGTCTGCATTCTGCCTTCCTTCTTGGTGGTCAGTCTTTGGGAAGACACCCCCTGGTCACGCGTTTCCTCCATGGTGCACTGAGGCTGAGGCCCCCGGTACACTCTTGTGTCCCCCCGTGGGACCTGGCCATGGTCTTGGAGGCTCTCTGCAAACCTCCTTTTGAACCATTAGAGGAGGTTTCAGATCGAGTTCTGACACTTAAGACTGTCTTCCTATTAGCCTTCTCATCGCTGATGAGAGTCAGAGATTTGCAGGACCTGTCAGTGGCCCCCACCTTCCTAGGCTTTGCGCCTGGCCTTGCCAAAGCTTTTCTATTCCCCAGGCTGGGGTATGTCCCTAAATTGCCCTCCTCGGAGCCACGGCCCGTCGTACTACAGGCCTTCTGTCCTCCTCCCTTTTGGGAGCCTGACCAGCAGAAACTTAACTGTACGTGTCCAGTGCGAGCAGAACTCGACAGAGCTGCCATGTGGAGGAAGTCTGACCAATTATTTGTCTGTTATAAGCAGACCCTCAGTCTGTGGATCGTTGATGCCATCTCCATGTCCTATGAGTCCTCTGGTCTCCCCTCGCCCTTGGGGGTCAAGGCTCACTCCACCTGAAGCGAGGCGGCCTCCAAGCCCTTCCTGCCGCGTGTGGCCATGCAGGATATTTGTAACGCTGCGGGTTGGTCTACGCCGCTCACCTTCATCAGGTTCTGCGACCTCGACGTTCATACCACTCCTGGTTCCTCCGTCCTTTTGCCGTAGTTGTGCTGAGTACATACACACTATGCAGGGACTTGAAAATCTGGCGGCGTGGGCATACTCAGGCGACGCAGCTCGAGTTCCTGAAGGGGAACACCTCAAGGTCAAGTATGTAACCCTAGTTCCCCGAGGGAACGAGACGCTGCGTCTCCTGCCATACTTCCGGTATCCCTGCGAGCGCTTCCCTCATTCTACCAGAAGCTGCAGCTGTTTCCACCGCATGTGCTTTTATAGCTTCCTGGTCGCTACGTCACCCTGTCTGTGACGTCTCGCCCATCCATTGGACTGATTACACACACGGTTCAGAGCGTGGTCACTCTAAAGGCGTGCTCCCACGCCCTCGGGGAACTAGGGTTACATATGTTCATCCCTGCTCACTTTACTGTGGAATTCACTGTCATACAGCAGCAGGACCAACACATCCCATGAAAATGTGTAACTATTTTATGTTTTAGCAAATTGGTGGCTCACATTGTGTGGCAATCTGCTTACGCCCCAGTGATGGTTATGTTTAGGGGTGGACCTTCATGCTTGCTTTTTTATAAATATATATATAGTATGTTTTTGTACAAAATCAATCAAAATGAGCACCTCATAAAAGTTGCGTTTTACAATGAGATTGTGTTGGCAGGACAGTTGAACACATATTGATGAATTTGTTTGGATTTTAATATTGTTTGTTCCTTTCTTGGTTATTTTTTTCCTTTAAAAAATTACATTTTGTTTTACAGTTAAGACAATATAAGACAATAATTCAAGCTGCCATAAATAATGCAGCTTGATTTCACAAATAAATTGCAAGTGAATAAACATCTATTAAAAGACTACTGTGGGTAAATAATAAAAAACACCATTTTCAAGTAGTCTGCAGAGATCTAATATAAAGGTTACTCAGCTTCATCCTCACATGTCATGCTTTCATTAAGATCCTGTTTAGCTGTTCACATCCCAAGAGTAAAGTATATCCCAGTCTATTCCCTGTCAAGCCACAGAGGATTATATTAATGAGCCAATTGCTTTAGGTTTTATTCTGCCACTTGTTTGTTTGATAAACCTGTACCAGAAGTTATTTACTGGTCTCAAAACAACCATTATAAAGAACCACTACCAATTCCTATTAGTCACATCAGTAACTCATTACTAGTCTGCAGCTTCTCCTCTTTTCCACCAGAGGAAGCTTCTGCCCAAATGCCCAGACTTTGTAATAACTGTGAAGACTTTGTAATTCTCAACTGTTATAACGGTCATATCAAATTCATGCCAAGCAGCCCTACTCAACTCTTTGGTGCTCGTTCAATGGTTCAGGACTTCCTTGAAGAATGGGATTTGAAAACTGCCATCGATACACATAAGTGCTCACTTCTGCTGCCAGGTTGTTTTGAACCAATCAATCGAGTTTGTGATTAAAGAGATAGTTCTATCATGACAACTCTCTGAGTGATTTGCATGGTAATGTACATCACAATGTTAATGTGTTTGGTAATGGCGGAATAGATCTGCTACGCTGCTGCATCAAAGCAAGTACTGAGACTTGCTACTGTCAATACATCCAGAACATACTGCTGTGAGCATGTAGGAAATACTGCTGCTGCATATACTGTATAACATATATGAAATAACCCCCATATATATAACATCACCTGTAGCAGATCTATACAGGTGGAGCTGGGGGAGGTGGAGGGCTTCTGAGGCATGCTGCAACTACTACAGCAAGCAATTGGCAAGTATTTGAATGTTTAGCAGCAACTCATTGGCTGATGATACAAAAAGAACTAGGGCTGCACGATAAATCGCATGCGATATTTAACGCGCATCTTGTCAGAAAGCCGGTTCTGTAATCAGCGGTAAATCTCCATCACGTGCGGGCTTTCACATGGAGCAGCATTAACTACACAGAGCCGTTGTTCACTGACGAGCTGCGCAAAACCACATTCATATTCGCGCGATTTTTCTCAGCTGTGCCATTTGATAATGATGTCATTATGTCAGATTGAGTTAGACCTATCAGACTTCGCCATCTAGAGTTTCATGACAGAGCTTTGCATTTTACCCAAAAATATTGAATACAATTATTTCAAAACCACAATTATGTCATATATTTGAACACAAATAAAGATAGTTGAGAATAAGAAAAATGTGTTTACACATTCACACAATAAATATTAAAAGTTTTGGATTTTTGGACAGTTGGATTACTTGTTGAACTCATGCCTACATGGTGGCTGGAAAAGGATATATGACATTTATAACTGCTTTATGCACTACCGTATATATAAATACAAATGCATGGATATATATCATAATATGCAGTATTTTCCTCGTATTTCAGTACATATATTGTACATACATGCTCCCTGTCACGCCCCTGAACTCATTGTGTTGTGTTTTCCCTCCCCAGGTGTGCCGTGTCTCAGTTAATTAGTCATTCCATGCACCTGCGGTCCCCTAATTGCCCAGTGTTTATTAGCCCCATTCTGTGCTGTCTGTCTTTGTCTGAGATTGAACGTCAACCCCTGTGTTTCCTGTGTTCCAAGCTGCCAAGTGTTACTTCCTGGATATTCTGAATTAAAAGACTATTGTTGTTTGTGTACTCCTGTTCTCCTCGCTCCTCGCATTAGGCTAAAGTGTGACAGAATCTCAGACCAATACAATTACCTCCGTTTGTCTACCCTTCGTTTTGTTTCCGGGTTTTCCTCAGTTTTTTGTTTCTGTAGTGTTTTCCCATGGATCCCTTCACTCGCCCCGAATTCCTCCTCCTCCTGCTGAAGCAGGGAGACAAAGCTCTCGAGGACCATACCAATCTGTTGCTGTTGGTCGCTAACATCACCAGCTATCCGCTGTCGTCTGAAGATGGTCCTCGCGAGGAATTCGCCGCCTTCGTGGAGTGGACTCTGGCGAGAAACGGGTCGCCACTCACCATCTGCCCGGTGGAGGATCTCGCCGGATCCACTCCGGACCCAAAGCCCAGCCCACCATCTCCCCGCGGTACGGAGCATCAGCCTGAGCCCACCGATGATGGAGAGCCATT
>NW_015647078.1:1552314-1552470 GCF_001515625.1 Sinocyclocheilus rhinocerous
GTCGGTGGTCATTCCTCCTCCATGGCTCCTCCCTCCGTCGGCTCCACCGTGGGCTGCTGTTATGGCTGTGGCTTGGGTCCTGCTGTGCTCTTCCTGCTCTAGGTCCCTCCTGTCTCCTCCCTGGCTCCTCCCTCCGTCGTCTCCTCCCTGGAATCT
>NW_015647078.1:1552705-1565513 GCF_001515625.1 Sinocyclocheilus rhinocerous
TTCCCACCCACTCCCCTCCCCATGTTGTTTCTACGGTGCAAGAACACACCTTCCGGGAGGAGGGAGTAATGTCACACCCCTGGACTCATTGTGTTGTGTTTTCCCTCCCCAGGTGTGCCGTGTCTCAGTTAATTAGTCATTCCATGCACCTGTGTTCCCCTAATTGCCCAGTGTTTATTAGCCCCAGTCTGTGCTTTCTGTCTTTGTCTGAGATTGAACGTCAATCCCTGTGTTTCCTGTGTTCCAAGCTGCCAAGTGTTACTTCCTGGATATTCTGAATTAAAAGACTATTGTTGTTCGTGTACTCCTGTTCTCCTCGCTCCTCGCATTAGGCTAAAGTGTGACATTCCCATATGAATATATATGGTACACACAGTAACCTATTTTATCACATGTACATCTATATATTATGAAGCATATTACTGAATATAAAATTACATACATTACGATAAGTAAACTGTCACATATTTTTCAATATATGAAAAGCAGCAATTCCTTGTATATTTTCCAATATATTTGAATATATTAATTATATTTTCAGTATATTTTCAATAAAAATTAAATAATTTAACATGGTTTTTTTTGTATAAGGGTTCTAAAGTGATACAGTGACTAAAGGTGGCATTTCAGTGTCATCGTGAGTGTGTGTCAGATAACTTTGTAAAATGTGCTGCTAGTTTCTGTTCCACTCAGTTGCGCTGCAGCCAGCTGCTTTCTAATGTAGAAGCGTGTGCTGTGTGAATTACTCATCTCATTACTCATTCATTCTCTGCTGCGGTGTGGTTGGCGAGCTTTGGAGCTGCGTTTACTTTGAGCTCGCCAAAACATGAAAGATGGATTTCAAGCTTGAATTGCTCATAGGGAAATTCCTTGTTACAGAATTTAGTTACTGATGCGTAGGCATGAATAATAGTGTTTTTATTTTATAAATTAATCTAAATATGTATAAAATGTCTTATACTACAGTCTAGTGCACATAGGAAGGTGTTATTTTGGGAATTTGGCTGAACAAGCACATAAACATGGCTGTCCATCAATCAAAGCAGGTGCTCACTGATGAGAACACTAATTTTTCATGAATATGAGCCTGTCTTTCTCCTGAGAAATAAGTTCGCTTTGAGCCAAACTACTCGTTGGATGTCTTTGAGGATGCATTCCTTACTCTTGCTGTCTTTCAAATTTGGTCTGATATGCATGTGTATGCGCCAGTTTTGGAGTGTGACATGTTTTGTTTTGGTCTCCTTATCCCAGCTCAACATTTCTTGCCTTTCATTCTCTCTTTCTCCCTTGTGTCTTCTGCAGCTGCGTAACCCTCATGAATGATGCATCCTGCTGTCTTCTGATAACAGACCTGTTGTCGATCCAGCAGTGTGAATATGTTAAAGTTAAAGCACCTGGTCGTCAGGAGGAGCTGCTTTCATGTTTCTTGTTTCCATTTGGATCTACTGAATGTTTTCTCTTCAGCTTTGGGGGATGAAATATTAATGCACATGGTTATTAATTAGGCTTATAGTTATAGGCCTATAAAAAAATCAGTGGCAGTGTATTTGGAAAGTTAATGTTTGATTGCAGGATTGCTTGGTATTGTTAGGAAATACCTTTTAAACTTTAATAATATATATATATATATTTTTATAGCAATAAAGGATGTTTATGACAAATATTAGCAGTGTAGCATTATTAAACATGCAAAGAGTGCATGTGTCTGCTTATTAATCAAAATCAACTATAAATCACAATTGGAAGTTATTACAAGCACTCGATGATGGTTTAAAGTGGGTAAGCAAATACATTAATAATTACATACATTTTCAAGTGTAGCTTGATGCTAATTGTACTTCTAACTATATTTCAGGATTTAATTATATTTCAGGTTGTAGCCTATTCTTGTAAGCTTTATAGATAGTTTGTTTATCTTGAACCTTAGACCAAGATAAACCTTGTTTATCTTAATTTAATGCTGTATATTGAGAAGCGGATGATGTTAAATCCATTTACGAGATACATATCTGAGGAAAAATGCATTGTTGGTCGGCGCCACCTAGCGTGCAGGCGTGAATTAGCAGAAGGCGATTAATCGTTTTGCGTTCTGTGTGAAAGCACCGTTCGTTGGCGATTCGCCTCGCTTTTTCGCATCGCGCTCAGTGAGGAAAGACCTTAACGTGTCTAGTCTGTTTTCATTGTGTTTTTCTGTTCTACCTACCTGTGACCTAGTTTTCCTGTGCAGGGCCCGTATTCACAAAACATCTTAAGCCTAAAAGTAGCTCATAACTCGCCGATTTAGGAGAAAATCTTAAAAATAATGGGCGTGTCAGTCCTAAATTTAGGACTCCTAAATTTTTGTTCTAAGAGTATTTCACAAAGCGTTTTAGCGCTAAAATTAGCTCCTAAACCTGTGAAACGTTAGGAGTAGTGTAGAGGACTCCTAATTAAGTCACTAAGACCAAATCTGAACTATCCTAAAATGGCTGTTGCCAGCAATCTAGAATAACAACGAAAAGTTGCACTTTTGTAAAATAGGCCTAATGAAAGCAAACAGGATGCGCTTTCTGCCGTCTTGGACTCTGTGAACTTGAGCGCGTCACTTCGAAACTCTGTGTATGCTTGCCTTATTACAGATATGAAAAATATATCTTAAAAGAGAGTAAAACTTTTAAATGAAAAAAATTCAAATAGAAAACAAATATTCTTGTGTATTATGTAGGCTAATCCATATGAAACATGCATACAGGCGCATACTGCAGAGATGAATAGTCAGTGTCGCCGACTTCATCTCTTAAACCGAAAACAGAAAGCACTAGTGTAAAAATAAATTAAAACGTAAATGCAGTGTACTTGCTGTTTTTCCACAACACATTCATAATTATTATATTTGCCGGTGTGCTGTGGCAAGCCTTTTTTGCGTGCGCTCGAGCGCTTATTATGCTATAGGCAATTAAAGGCTCATTATTATGATTTATATGGTTTATTAATAAAAGTGCGACTAATAGTCGACTAATGCTTAAAATGAACGACTACTAGTCGACCAGAAAAATCTTTAGTCGAGGGCAGCTTTAATGCATATTGACTAATTGTTTACGAGAAGCATACATATAAGAGGCTGATAATTAGCTGAATATATAGCCTACTTGTTTAAGTAGTGACACTTAGCCTGCATTTTAAAATCTTTATTTGAATGTGGCAGCATAAATTGGTGAATAGGTTTTAAGAGAAAGCTCTTAGATAAAAACTTTTACTGCTATTTAGGAGAACTTTCAGTGGTAAGATAAAATGTTTTGTGAATACGGGCCCTGATTAGTTCATTTTTTCCGCCTGTGTTTATTAATTATCTCGTTTGTCTCCGTTCATTTAAGCCCTGTGTTCTCCTCAGCTCCTTTGTACTGTATTTATGTACTGGTGGATATGCTTTGCTGTGTTTGTTCTGCTCCTTGATTCCTTGTTTCTCTGTGGATTTACGATTAAAGACTGTTTATTGGATTCCCGTTTGTCATGCATTTAACTCAGCATAGCAACATAAGACAACTGGAGTAATAATGCGAAAAATTCAGCTTTGAAATCACAGGAATAAATTACATTTTTAAAATATATTCAAATAGAAAACCGTTATTTTAAATAGTACAAATATGTATATATATATATAATTTTTTTTTTCTTGCTTTGGATCGAATAAACGCAATCTTACTTTTCAAAAACTTTTGACTGGTAGTATGTGTATATATTTGTGTGTATATATATATATAACTTATGCAACACTTTGTTGTTAAAAAATCAAAGCACCTAAGCATATGGGTTTGAAATGACAAGAGGGTCAGAAAATAACAGAATATTTATTCTTGGTTAAACTACTACTAACTGTTTTAAAGGGTTAGTTCACCCAAAAATGAAAATGAAATCAATGAAAAATTAAAAAGAGCCAGGACAATTTTTAATATAACTCCGACTGGATTCGTCTGAAAGAAGAAAGTCATATACACCTAGGATGCCTAGGTGAGTAAAACACAGGATAATTTTCATTTTTGGGTGAACTAACCCTTTAAAGCTGTTCTATTTGTCTATTCTTATTATAAAACACGTCCTTTGTTTTTTGATTGACTCACAGCAGATTTTTAGTTCACCCATAATAAAACATCTCTCACTTTATGCAACCTGCTTTGTGAGTCATATGAATATTAACTTTATATATAATATGAACTAATATATATTGAACTAACACACACACACACACACACACATACACATACATTAAAGCTCTGTTTGTTTTGTTATGCAAAACAACATTTTAATACACTCATGTCACACTGTTTATCTTACGGTGCACAGGTCTTCCTCAGTACTCTTTGGTTACCATGGTGAAGCCTGGTCTTCCCAGCTCTGCAGACCTGTGTGTTGTTCCTCAAGAGAGCACACCAGTATAGATGAGTGTGTCTGTGGATTACATAGAGAACTAACAGACTAATATGTGTCATGTGTCCAGGGATGAAGAAGCCACTCGAATGAGGAGCGAAACATTCTCATACAACAGAACATCAGTCCAGTAATTGAACTGTTGATATGCTATGCTAATCTGAAATGAGGATATCCACGAACAATGTGTTAGAGCCTAGAGAGATCATCTGCATCAGAAGAAGTCTTTAAGTAGATTTGAAGTGATGTTTTAAAAGTTAAAATGCATAATGATGGGTTTATTTCTTGCAAACAGATTCTCACTTCATATTAATTGATGGATTGGAGTGGTGTGGATTATTGTGATGTTATGGATGATTGTTGTAACAAGGAGTCGTGACAGGTGTGGATTCAAATGCTGCTTTATTCATAAAACGTAGTCAGACAGGCAGGGTCAGTAACAGCAAACAGAAGCATTCAAGGTAATCCAAAAGGGTAATCCAAAAACAGGCAGAGGTCAGGGCAGGCAACAAACATTCACAAAAACAGATAACAGTCCAAGATCAAAGAAAACTAAGGCAAAGCAGGGAAACATTACAGGCTAGCAATCAACAGCTATGTGAGAGTGTATGTGTGCCATTCTTATAGTGAGACTAATGAGTAACAGGTGACAGCAACTGATGATGAGTGCAGAGGAGTCCGGGCAAAGGATTATGGGAAATGGAGTCCTGGGTGAATGTTAATAATCAGGGAGGAAGTGCCCACTGGTGGTGCTCATGGGCACTCCAGCTGGTGATCGTGACAACTGTGATCAGCTGTTTGACAGCACCCATTCACTGCAGAGGATCCATTGGTAAGCAAGTGATGGAATCCTACATTTCTCCAAATCTGTTCAGACGAGGAAACAAACTCATCTACATCCTGGTTAACCTGAGAGTGAGTAAATTTTATTTTGGGGTGAACTGTTCCTTTAATTTACTCTTCATATACTTCATATGCTTCTTTGTGTTTCTGTTTGTGATTTTAGCTGTCAAACAGTGCTTCTTGGTTTGAATAACTAGAGTGACAAGCAAGTGTTAATGTGTAAATTTATGTGATATGGATTGTTCACTCAAAAATGGGACTCTAAAAGAGCCTAAATATTCATCACATAAAGTGATCAAGTCTCTTCAGAATCCCATTGATAACACATTGAATATCATTCAAGTATTCAGTAGCCCAATAAAAAAATCATGCTTCTTATGTCCAAAGTATACCTTGGTATTTACACGTACACATTTTTTAACATGTAAATTTCGTCATCAGGACAGTACATGCAAACTGTGCTCACACAGAAAGATATTTCTATCCTGCACACTCAGCTCTCACGTGGGCCTTAAATTTTTTACCCAACCCCAAATTTGGAGGCGACACTGATCTGATTGATTAGGCAGCATAGATGCATCCTAATGCCGAGTTCACACTGCACGATTGTAGCCCGATTTTTCATTCGCCGACAAATGCCCGAAATCGGAGGCAAATCGGTGCTCGTTCATGCAAGTGACAATCAGGCAGTGTGAATTATCAAAGACACGATCTGAGGGAGTCGCCGACGCCCGTGAAATATTTGGCATGCTAAATATCTCTATTGTTACAACCCCTGGCTCAACGGCAAGCAACAAAAGGAGGGACACACACAAACTTAGGCTCAAAGGAAAAAGGCTTTATTAGCTCAAAAGTAATTATCTGTAATGAAACAAAAACACAACAGAAAAGATAACAATATTTCTGTAAATGTCAGCATTGTCAGTTTGTAAAGCGGGGTGCCTGGCTGCTAGTGTAATATGCTGTTATAGTGGTGTATAAATGCTCAAAACAATCACAAAGCAAACCAAACGCAACACAAAGTCCCAAATCCTCCTCTGACTCTATTAGTAATCTCTTTTTAAAGGAGTGTCTGAACCACAGCGGCAGGTGTACTCAATGGACTGCAGATTGGAGTAAGTCATAGGTGGAGCCACCAATTACAAAGCGCCCAAATTCAAACAACGGGGACGTCACACTATATTTTTATGCTTCTTTAGAATTCTGTGTCCGACTATCCCTACATCCATATATGTAAAAAACAGTATGCCAAAAGAGTAGTGCTGTATGTCCAAATTCATAGTATTCGAAAAACAGTAGGCACAAATTACCCGGATGACATACTCCTTCAGTTTCTGAAGTGTGGATATGATAGATACTTAACTATACCATGAAGCCACAGAAGAGGAGTGGAGATGTAACCGTAACGGACACTGGTAGTTCACAGATAACACTAGGGTTGCAAAATTCTGGGAATTTTCAAAGTTTGTAACTTTCCAAGGGAATTAAAGGGAATATATAGGAATTAACTGGAATCATGGGAATTAAATGGGAATAAACTGGAAATCTGGCAAACTGCACATTCAGAGGGAACTTAAATGTAGTTGAAAAATAAAAAAAATCTTGCAGCATACAGCAAGACTATTCAAGTCACATTACTAGATTTGAGCAGTTTTGATGATATTGCTAAATATATTTGATCTATGGTATTAAAGTTTAACTAGCAAATGCTAAAGCAAAATGTGTTTATACAGCAGCTAGCCAGCAAGTAAATCAGATGTAAGCTAGAAGTAATTGTAAATGTAAACTAGCTTACACCATTTCATTGACAATTTAAGAGGCTATCTCCGCGCTTCCGCTTGCAGGGACGGTATTTATGGCATTAATTTCCTGATAAAATATACATAATTTTAAAAATGAGACTTTGTTTCTTATCGAAAAGAACAAAACACAAACCTTACGATTACAGAATGTAATGCATAGTAATAATGTGAAGATTTATTCACGGCTATGAATTTAAACGGATTAAGTTCTGCACGTGCATAAGTGTACCATTACACCCCTAGAAAACATTTAAAACATCACAACTGCACTTACCTGCATAAGAATGTATCTGGGCAAAGGCTGTTTTTGTAAATAGGGAGCTTTTTCATTATCTTCTTCTTTTTTTAACGGCGATTGAAAGAGGAAGCAGAGCGGCATCATAACGGATATATTTTCAAAATTTCAGTAATCCACCAATAGGAATAAGGGAAGACACAAAGCAACCAATAGCATTGTTGAATGGGCTGAGATGTGGACTGCCACTGACCTGCCAGCAGTTTATATGTGTTTTTCCAAATAAAAGCCAAATGTTAACCATAAGTTAACATATTCCATGGTGTGCCATAGCCAAGCCACATATGACTCTCAGTTGTGTGCTATCATCTGGGCCATATACCTCAAAAAAATTGTCATCCAAAAGAAAATTTCCTCCAATTCTAAATCCATGGCAAAACATATACGGTTAAAGTTTGGCCCATATGTGCTCAGCCATGCCATACCTAGGTCAAATGTGACAGCTATCAGCCACATTTGGCCCAAACGTTCTCGCTATCTGGGTATCAATCATTGTGCTAGCTAGCGCAACTGTGATATCATTTCTTCTGCCTTCTGCTAGCCAGTTTTCTGTTATCATACAAACATAGGTTTTCAACACACGATTTTCAATACCCAATGGCAAATCAGCTATTCAATGTTTGTATACTGAAGCTCTGAATATAGCGGTCTTGATGCTGTCACGTAATAGGCTGGCAGGGACTGTGTTGACCTTGGGAGCAAAAACACTTAATGGAGCATGCGGCATCACTAAAAGGGCTTGAGGGTCGAGGGAATGAACCGAGTCATTTTGTTGTTCAGGTGGCGTATGTATAAAGCCACTCAGAGTAAAATTTTAGTCTTAAGTGTGTCAAAATTCTAAGAATGACATATTTTTACTCTTATTCCTATACTTAAGAATAAAAGTGATTCATACAGGTTGTGTTAAGACTAGGTCTCAGCTCCTAAATTATTTAAGAGAGCTGGAAAGGTCTCCTAACCTAGTTAGGAGTAACAAGATGGCAGCAAAGAGGAGACAAACAGTTTCCAATGAAGATATGACATATTGGAGTTATATGATGATACGGAGTTGATAAAATGATACAAACTTGATTGTCAATATAGTCAAATTTGTTTTTGTAACTGACAAAGTAAGAAATTTAATAAGCTCTTCCACTCTACAAGTCAATGCTCTAACTGCAGAAATGAAAGTAGTAATTAAATTTTTTTTTGGGCTGGAAAATTGTAAAAATGCAGCAATGCACCGGTGATGACACAGTAAGCAGGGTCTTACATATTGTGGCGCTAACCCCACCAAACACAACAGTGGCCAAAAGTCATGTGTGGATTTTTTATTTTTATTATTATTATTTTTTAAACCATCAAAATATGAAGAAAAGAAAAAAAAACACTGACCAGTGTTGCCAACTGCTTTCAATTGAAAGTAGCTAAAACTGGTCACTTAATGTTGCTAGATGACCTCATAAAAGTGAGTTCACTGATCTATATTTACATTTATCGCTTCATTTCCAGCGATATCATTGATTTGATTGCACAGATACTATTTAATCTGAACTGAGCTGGATGATGACATCACTGAATTCAATGATGAACTGCCTTTAACTGAACAATTAGTGTTTACTATTGTCATTTTGCATTATTGACACACTATTTTCCTAATTAATGCTGTACAGTTGCTTTGACACAATCTGTATAGTTAAAAGCGTTATATAAATAAAGGTGACTTGGCTTGACTTGACATATGTAGATCAGTGAACGCGCCTTTATGACATCATGGGAGTCTCGGAATGTAGATAAGGTTTGTCCAAGAAATAGATTTTGTTGCTAGGCTTTTGAAAAAAAAAGTCTCTAAAGGGGTGAGAAAGTCACGAAATATAGTGACTAAATTAGCACATTGACTACAACATAAGTTATTAATATTTAATTGGTCCTCTTGTTTTTGCATGTTCACAATTTCTTTGTATGAAAGCATGGGCAAAGATTATGACCACCCGATTTGGCATGTTTCATTGCATTATTATCACAAATAAAACAACTGACTCTAAGCAACTATGCAATTTGCTTACAAAATCTTGCACATTTTTATTATTATTATTTTTTTTTAATTAAGGGTGAAGGTGTCAAATTTCCTAGGCTGGACATCACTTTTGGCCACTACTATATGGCAGTTTATTGACTTTCCAACTGACCACCAAACCATCCTGCAAAAACAAGCCCCTTTTATGAGGATTGTGGGCTTTCCTGGAGTTGTTGGAGCCATTGACAGGCTCACTATTGGCTGATTCAGAGGTGACATCATTGTAGCCCTTAGTTCACAACACTTAAGTCCCATCTCAGTCAATACTTAAGAATCAGTCTTAGACTTTAAACTGAAAGTTGCTATTAGCTTCTTTATAAAAGTCTCCTACTCTTAGAAAAGTCCTATGTTTTACTAATAATTTTTGACACTTAAGTCAAAGCTTAGGACTATTCTTAAGAGCATTTCTGAGAAGTTTTATACATACAGGCCCAGGTTTGTCTCGGTGGATGCCTTGGTAGTGTTTGTTTTTTAATCCAAAGTAAAATTATGATCCAGTTTCTTGAAACATTTTCCAAATAAATAATAATAAATAAAACATTTGTTATGTTACATCTGTCTATCTATCTATCTATCTATCTATCGGGGCGAACGAGACGTGAGGTGTGTGGATACATTTGCAAGCTTTTATTAATAAACATGGTCAAAACACAGGCAGGGTCGAACACCAGCAAACAGGTATGGCAAGGGCAAGACACAAGAGAAGTCCAGTGAACAGTCGGGGTCGATCAGCGGCGAACATGATCCAGGGGGCAAAACAAAGAGAGATAATCCATGTACACGGTAGTAGTCCAGGCAGGGGCAAACGGAGTCCAAACGACAAGACGAGAGAGAGATCCAAGGCAGGCTATAAACTTCAGGACAGGCAGAGATCAGACAAGATGAGAAAACAGGCTAAGATCAAAACAAGGGTAAACAGACTATGAACAAGACTAAATGAAACTTTAACTTAGGAAACACGGAATGGCTGCGTAAAGTCGCTATCGCTAAGAGAGAGATAAATGCAGACAATACTCGGCAGTTTGAGAAGGATCTGAGTGGGTGTAATATAGTGTGTGTGTGTGTGTGTGTGTGTGTGTGATTGACTGCAGGTGAGTCCAATCAGTGCAATGGAACATGGGAAATGTAGTCCAGGGTGACGTGTAACAGTCTGTGTAGTGTGAAAGTCAATGTAACGGAAGAGTGACCTCTGGTGGCAAGCAGATGGAAAACCACGAACCGGATTCGTGACAGAGCCCCCACCAAGGAGCGGCTTCCAGACGCTCCCAACATAGTACAATCCAGGAAGGTGGTGGAGCGGAGGCGGAACAGGGGGAGGGATGGAGGGCCAAGTCCATATGGATGTGTAGGGACAGGGGACTGAGGCAAAGCCAGCAGAGCAGGATGCCAAGGTGGAGCCGGCAGAGCAGGAAACCAGGGTGGAGCCAGCAGGATAGGTGGAACTGAGGACCACCACAGCAGAGCAGACGAGTCCGAAGATCTCCACGGCGGAGCTGAAGACCCCCAGAGCCAGACAGAAGACCACCACGGCGGAGCAGATGGAGTAGAAGACCACCACGGCGGAGCTGAAGACCCCCAAAGCCAGACAGAAGACCACCATGGTGGAGCAGAAGACCACCACGGCGGAGCTGAAGACCCCCAGAGCCAGACAAAAGACCACCACGGCGGAGCAGAAGACCACCAGAGCCAGACAGAAGAGCACCACGGCGAAGCAGACAGAGCAGAAGACCACCACGGCCGAGCAGACAGAGCAGAGACCCATGGTAGAGACTGGGACCTAGGGAAAACTGAGACACGAGACAGACAGGGCATATGCGGTCTCAAGGACCGAGGGAGGGTACACAACATGTTCATCAATATTTTCCCCTGGTGACAACTGAACGGGCAGACAGTTCATAAATGGTCTCTACGGCAGTGACAGGGTTAACGGGACAGACATGGAGTGCATTTATATTTTAATTCCATAACTGGATTAATGTGGCAGATAACAGGTTTCTTGTTTAGAACTGGACTGACAGATGCTTCAACATCAGACTCATCTGGTAAAACAGGACAGACAGAAAGTTCAGAATCAGGTTCGTTAACTGAAACAAAATAGGCTGGATCTGAACTGACAAACAACTTATGGACGAATACTGGTTTGACAGACAGTTCAGTGATTGAAGCTGGATAGACAGACTGTTCATAATCGGGTCCATTGACTGTAACTGGACAAATAGACAATTCACACTCAGACCCATTAATAGAAACTGGACAAACGGATGGTTCAACAACAGACTCAATGACAAAATCAGGACCGACAGATGGTTCAAATTCAGACTCAACAGAAGCATTTAGACAGACAGACAGGTCAGGTTTAGATTCCTTGACAGGAACAGGCAAGACAGACAGTTCGAAATCAGACACATGAGTTGAGACAAGACGGACAGACAGTCCACAATCAGCCTCCAAGGCTGGTTCAGAACACGGCGAGAGTTCAGAGATGGCCTCCTCGGCCGGTTCAGAGCAGGACAAAAGTTCATAAATGGCCTCCGTAGCCTTGACAGAACAGGCAAAGAGTTCACAAACGGCCTCCATAGCCTTGACAGGACAAACAGAGAGTTCACAGACGGCCTCCATAGCCGTGACAGGACAGACAGAGAGTACACAGACGGCCTCCATAGCCGTGACAGGACAGGCAGAGAGTTCAAAGACGGCCTCCATAGCAGTGACAGGACAGGCAGAGAGTTCACAGACGGCCTCCATAGCCGTGACAGGACAGGCAGAGAGTTCACAGACGACCTCCATAGTCATGACAGGATAGGCAGAGAGATCACAAATGGCTTCCATAGCCGTGACAGGACAGGCAGAGTTCATTAATGGACGCCACTACCGTAACCAGAGCTGAAGTGAAAGACGTCGCCTCAGAAGGTTCTGCAGCAAACGCCGCCCCCTCCGTAGAATCCGGAATGGGCACCACCGACTCTGGAGGTTCTGCAGCCTCAGCTGCCACCTCTGGATAATCTGGAGTGGGCACTGCCATTTCTGGAGGTTCTGCAGCAAACGCCACTACCTCTGGCAATCCTTCCGCAGATGTCGTTGGCTCTGGAACTTCGGCGGTAGTGAACGCAGCCCATACACACCAGAAAGCAATCCCCCATATGGGACATGCAGCAGACAAGGGGATTACTTCTGGGACAAAAGGGTTTGAGAGCGCTGGTTTAGGGATACCAGCAGCACGTGCTGAAACCAGCGGTGGGTTCTCCACGCTGGATGCCAGTCTGGGATACTGATGAACAGACTTTGAGGATCTGGGTGTGACATACAGTAAGTGACAGGACACTGAGAGAACAACTGTGACGTGACGACACTGGACGATCAGCTGTGACGTGACTTGACTCTGGACGATCAGCTGTGACGTGACTTGAC
>NW_015647078.1:1566563-1597024 GCF_001515625.1 Sinocyclocheilus rhinocerous
GAGACGTGACGTGACACTGACATGGCAGCAGTTACATAAGAGGGCGTTTTTGTGGCCGCCATTTTGCAAACGGGCTCCGCTGTCGCTGCCATTATGCGAGCGCGATCTGGTACAGCCACCATTTCAGTCACAGACGCGGTGTCGCGTTCTTCTTCCGCGACACCCACAGTAAACAAAGAGGCAACAGTCAAAGCATAATCCATAAACTGAGCGAGTGACGAACGTGGACCCTCGCGTCTAAGCTTAGACCTAAGAGGTTGATTAATGCCATCGCAAAAAAACTCTATCAGTACACAGTCTGGTAAATCAGAATGGTTCACGATGGCTAAAAATTTGCGAATATAGTTCTCCAGCCTCAGGCCTTGTCTAAGGGCTAACAAAATGATTGCTGTGTCCATACCTGGCCAATGTTCCTCGGAAAAGCTGCTGGGTCCTTGTGTGGCCGAGTATTCTGTAACGGGGCGAACGAGACGTGAGGAGTGCGTATCCATTTACAAGCTTTTATTAATAAACATGGTCAAAACACAGGCAGGGTCGAACACCAGCAAACAGGTATGACACAAGAGTAGTCCAGTGAACATTAGGGGTCGATCGGCGGCGAACGTGATCCAGGGGGCAAAACAAAGAGAGATAATCCAGGTACACGGTAATAGTCCAGGCAGGGGCAAACAGAGCCCAAACGACAAGGCAAGAGAGAGATCCAAGGCAGGCTATAAACTTCAGGGCAGGCAGAGATCAGACAAGACGAGAAAACAGGCTAAGATCAAAACACAGGTAAACAGACTATGAACAAGACTAAACTAAACTTTAACTCAGGAAACACGGAATGGCGCCGTAAAGTCGCTATTCCTAAGAGAGAGATAAACCCAGACAATACTCTGCAGTTTAAGAAGGATCTGAGTGGGTGTAATATAGTGTGTGTGTGATTGACTGCAGGTGAGTCCAATCAGTGCAAAGGAACATGGGAAATGTAGTCCAGGGTGACGTGTAACAGTCTGTGAAGTGTGAAAGTCAATGTAACGGAAGAGTGACCTCTGGTGGCAAGCAGATGGAAAACCACGAACAGGATTCAGGACAATCGTCTATCTATCTATCTATCTATCTATGTAGAATCCAGTAACTGGGTAGGTACTACATTTGGGCAAAAAACTTACATTGTGACTGTTAAAAAACATATTCTTTGTAGCATGAATGAAATCCAGATGTACTACATTCGCCATGTTGGCTTTGTCAGATGCCATTATAAATACAGTGCAAGGAAGCAAGTAAACAATTGGTTGATCAAACTGATGAACCAGTCAACATTTGCTATATTTGCTGTGATATTGAGGATTATGAAATCTGTGAGGTTTTGGTCTCAATATAACATTTTGGTAGAGTGGCAAAATTGCTTTTAGGTGATGGTCACAATTAAATGCCACATTTAGATTTTGGTCAAATCACACGCCCCTAAACAGAGAAGGTATTTGAAAGTCATACCATAATACGCTTATCTTTACTCCCCTGTAATGAGTCCAATGGAGGCGAGCGAGTGAGAACCCAAGTGCAGCTTTTATTAAATGATGTTTTATTAACAAGGTTCGGGAGGAGCGCATCAGATACTTAGCCTAATTAACACAGGTGGAGCGCACTCAAGTTAATCAACACCATGATATAAATACAGCTGACTTACCGCTATCCATTGACGATTTATCAGCATCCCTCCTCCGCCCCATCTCCTCAATTCAAGTTCATACTACAACTATATAGGGGGGTACTCTAGGTTCGGGCCATTCCCGAGCTCGGAGCCCTTCACCGGACAGCACGCCAAACATGCATTACCATACTTCAGCTAATTATATGTCAGCGTGAACTCGTGAACCTGTTAACCTGCACCCCCCATTTTGGGACTCACTGCTGAAAATGACCTACCTAACTTTAAATGGTTACAGTTCCTGACAACAGTGTGCTACACACACAATTTAGGTATCTTTGGAAAGAAGACACTTTGGGCTTTACTGTGCACAATTGATACCAGTTGATAATGCTCAAAAGGATAAAAAGTTAAAGACACTTAACCCTTGTGCGTCAATTAAAAAAAGTTACACATAGGTCCATAGTGGACAAAAATGTCCATGTCAAAAAACTGTCATAAAAATATGAAGCTTGGGAGCGCAGAGTTAAGTTTGGTCTCATTTTAAAGAAGACCCATGGCAGATTATTGTTTAAGCAAAAAAAGTGTAAAAAGTGAAACCAAAAAAAAAGTTCTAGATGTTTAGGTTTATGAAAATGATTTATGAACGATGTTTTATATAAAATATATATTTTATGAAACATGTTGAACTCTATACCTGCTAGAAAATCAAAGCCATAAATCTAAACAAGTTGTATTCCAAATTTGAGGTTGATATCTCAAAAAATGAGCTTTCAGTACGATTTTGTTTGAAATTTTCCCCATTAGATGCCAGCAAAACTCTGCTGCTGCACACAGTGGTTGGATTTGTGATTTGCAGTAGAGTTTCTCTCTCAGAAAAAAGAAATAAAGTGAGTATTTTCTTTATAGGTCAAACCTGAAAAAATGGCACCATCTCGTAAACAATAGTAAAAAATAAAATTTTAAAGCCTTGCCAATAGAATGAAAGCCTATCAAAAAAAAATTGCATAATTTTACAGTTAAATGGCACTGCGATTAAAAATAGCAGTTTTAATTGGTTTCAATGGGGACATTTTTGTCCTTAAGGTCCTGATAGGAACAATTTTTTGTACCTAGTGCAAAACAGATTTATTAAAGGAAATGGAAGTGAAATAGTAACATTCCAATAAAAATACACACCTGTGCCAAACTTTATGCAGTTGGCAATATCACAGGCAAAATGATCAAAAAAACTAAACTGAAAAGGACAAAAATGTCCAAAAGGTCGCACAAGGGTTAAGTGCCTTGAAAAAAAAAAAGTACCACACTGGACGTCTTTTTATTTCATATACAAATGCATGAAATCAAGGCCTGGAGCAATCCAGAAAATTAATGGATTGAAAGTCACGTCTCATGAGTTTATATATCAAATTTGAAGAAGCTACCATGAGAAATGAGATTCCTGCAACCATTTTTCTGAGACTATGTCTGGTCCTTTTCTCCCTCCCCCCGTCTGAGGCAGATTCTCAGAAATGACCTTCCCAAACTAAAATAGTAAAAGTTGCAAAATAATTTGGTCTACATTCACAATTTAGGTATCTTTGGAAAGAAGACACGTTGGGCTTTACTATCCAGCATCCAGGAGTTGATAATGCTCAAAAAGATAAAAAGTTATAGATGCTGAAGTGCCTCGAAAAAAATTGTACCACACTGAATTTTTTTTAATTTCATATACAAATACATGAAATCAGGCCTGGAGCAATCCAGAAAAGTAATGGATTGAAAGTCTCATGAGTTTATATTTCAAATTTGAAGAAGCTACCATGAAAAATGAGATTCCTGCAACAATTTATCTGAGACTATGTCTAGTCTTTTTCTCCTTCCCCCGGTTTGAGGAAAAACAGCCTGATGCCAAAATGTACTGAAGGGTTCTACAAACTATTTTATTCATTATACATACCACCGCATAGTTTTTCAATTATAAAATAATAGACAGACTCTTTGACATCGTATAAGTGATTTATTTGAGCACTAGAAAAATACAATACGAATGATTTTTGAGTATTACAATCAAACAAGTCAAGTCGAGCTTTATTGTCATTCCGCTACATGTGTGGACATACAGTGGAATGAAATATTGTGTCTTCTCAGGACCACAGTGCTACATAAAAAACATAAATATAGACATACAAAAATAGATGTAAGAGACAATTTCTTGTATCAGGCAGTGTTTTGTCTTTAAAAAAGTGCCTGGTGCATATCGAGAGAAAAGAGGTGGTACTGTAGTGGTGGTTTGTTCAGCCCACTCACCTGTGTGTAGCACACTCAGAAAAGTACTATTAGTAATAGTGATATAAATATTGTGTTATAAATGAACTGCTTTGCAAAAATAAATGTAGCGTAATTGTAAGTGTTATAAATACTGTGTTATAAATTATCTGCTTTGCAGAAATAAAACTACTGGTCAGTGCTGGTTATGCCAAGCAGAGAAGCAGTCACGCTTTGGCTGAAAGCACATTGCCACTAAAAAAGTCTTGCAATATACAGGGGGTTTTTGTGCACCAACCCTGCATTGTCGCCTTCCTTTGGTGCTGTCTGAAGCAAAGTGCCCTGGTAAGTGGCGAGTGTTCTGAGGAGAGGATGGAGGAGATGGAGGAAAGTCAGGAAGCACTAATCCAGCAAGTTCCTCAATGAGTTTTTCTCTGAACTGCTTCTGTGTCATTGGCTTCTGATTCTTCGCACAGGCAATTTCACGATGTAGGATGAAGGCATTTACGATGGCTATGTCCACAAAGTGGTAGAAAAAGCTACGGTACCACTTTCTTGTCTTCTGCGAGACTGTGTAATAGCCGATGAGTGCACCTACTCCACCCATGCACCTGAAAATTAATTAAAATTATCAGATTTTAGAATGAAAAAGGCATAATTATACTTGAGGTTCTCTACATGAGTAATATAAATTAGCTAAATTTACATCACTGAATACTTTCTACTAACTTGTTGTATTCTAGAACACAGTCTGGAACAGGTACATCCAAGGTTGTCCACTGTCCGTTGCCACCTTTCACCTTCCTCCGCACAGTGCTACCGCCAGTGCCTCTGTGAATGGTGGAGCACATCTGGACCTCCTTTGTATCCTTCCATTCAACAAACAGCAAGTTCCCTTCTCTCAGCCAGCGATGAGTGCCTCGAGGAGCTTTTTTCGGAAGCTTGTTCGTGATGGTTTTAGGGTAGCCTACCCTGTTGGAAAAAAGTGATATGTTCTACCCTGTTCACAAAAGTGATATCCAAAATACAAACAAATAAAGACTTGACTTGGCTTGACTTGACTTGACTTGACTTGGCATGAACAAACTTGGCATAAACAAAAACAAGAACTCACCAACAGAGGTACAGGAACAATACTCAACGGGAGACAATAGGCTTGTTTGAGATGCACTACACTAGCCTGCCACCGGCTGGCGAGAGTAGCCTCTTGCAGTTGGGGTGGAATTGGGAGACGTCAAGTCGGATACTTTCTGCTCCTGGTAGTGACGCTCTCGCAGTGTTTGCATACTCTATCACAGATGAAGTGAATTAAATGCAATATTTGTCAAATACACAGACGATTCAGAAACGTTTTCATGAGCAGCAGAAACACTTTTTATATATTGCTTAATACAGCGCCATCTGTTCATGAATAAAGTTCAACATTAACAAATACTATTTAAATACCAATAAAGTGGGGATATTTATGCTTTTATCAGTGTTTTATGGATATATTGAATCACGTTTAACAGTGCGACTACACTGACAATGCTTTTACTGTTATAAAAACCCAGATTTGTGAGCATTATTGGAATTGAATTGTTAGAATAAGCACGCAACACACGTCGTGCTTGCCATCCCAGAATCTGACCAATGAAAATAAAGTGTGTCATCAAGGCTTTCGCAGCCGATTTTGAGCAACTGCAGCGCCTGACCTCGGCGGCTGGTCTCGTTTTGCTCTCGCGGTACTTTGATGGCACATGTGATCGTAAGGCGGCTGCAGCGCTGATCAAAGTCGGACAAATGTTCTAACCAGAATGCATTGCTTTTGACAGGCGGCAGCCGATCTTTGCGGCGCCGCATGAAGTCGAACAAGCCTATTGGCAACATGAGGGCTATCAATACCAAACAAAGAGGGTCACATGACATAATCCAACTAATGAGGAACAAGACACATGACTAGGACAACCAATCAGAACATGACACATACACTAAGCAGGAATACATGAGGATCAAGGGAATCACATGACTATACAGGAACTAGGACTATGACAAAATAAGAGACATAAAAACAATGAACATGAAACAAAACCCCAAAACAGACATGACATCCCCCAGTGTGCAAGCCAAAGCCAATTATGGCAAGGCATGAAAAACTCCATTTGATGTTGGATAATGGAGAACGGCGATATTGAACGCTTCACTGCTTGCTGCCCAGACTCAGTGGACAAATGTGCCTCTGCTGACATTTCTGCACAATTGTATTATGTTTGTTCTTGCATGTTTCGTGATACTTTCAAAGTGAAATGTTGAGTATGGTCATTCAGTTTTATTTGAGACAGAGGAACCTAAAAGCTACACCAGAGGGGGGGCCAAGCCTCTTCAGATGGTTGTTTTTATCCATACCATATTGTTTTCTACTATCAAGACAGGTGGAATGATTGGGTAGTATGGGAAAACGTGGAGTTCTGCAATAATCTGCAGGACCTTCATCTTTAACTAACACTCATGCAGAGGCTGGAGCTGCTGGTGAAAATGACACACTGACGCTGAGAAAGGCATGTGACATTCAGATCTGATTTAAGGAAAACATATATCTGCCTACAGTAAGGTAAATTGTACCTACCTGCAAATAGATGCACCTTCAGTTTCCTGAATGACAGATGGCATTTCTGACAGGTAGAAGTGTGAAAGGGCTGTGAGACAGACGTCAGACTTAGGCTTATAACAACAGCACAACACTAGCTCATGCCACCTGTGGAGGTTCTTCTCTGATTACTGTTCATTATACAGTAGGCTGCATGCTGATGTTTTTTTTTTTCTTGTGTGGATGCAGTTGCATTATAAGTAATGGGATGAACTAATAAATGTAGCTACAATGCTTTATTTCATTCTTTGTCCATTGCTTATTTTTTTTTATTGCATGCTTCTTTGGAACTCTCATTTCAGATTGTTCAGTTGTATTATTGAACGGTTTACTATTTGTTACCTAGACTCAATGGAAAAACGTGCCTGTGGCAACATTTCTGCAAAATTATATTACATTACGGCTTGCATGGTTCGTGACACTTCCAAAGTGAAATGTCCAAAAACAGATGAACCTGAATGAAGTAATATTTTGTTCCATTGGTTATTATACGTATCATGGCAGTTCAGAAATGAAATATCCGGCGAGTGATGTTAAACTGTAAGTGCTCTCTTTATCGCCTTTGAAAATAATGTAACGCCAACACATAATAGTGTTGACAAAAGCACATGTGAGATAAAAACACATTTGGCAACTATGCCATTTTAGCTTGCTTTTACAAGTCTTTGATCTTTTTATCGTTTTACAGGACTTCACATCACAAGTGCATTGCTGTACCAGGTCAGCTACCGAGCAAGTTTACTATGTCAGAAAAGTCATACATATGAAGCTGGTCATAACATAGTATTGTTATACTGTTTAACAAACAGTTAACAAACTAAATTACCTGATCAGAGAGAATGTTAGAGGCATAATATAGCTAACCAAATATTGTAATCTGACTAGTCCAGAAAAGAATAACTCTTATTAAACTTTTAAATTATATTCAACTCAAATCAATATTTTATTCAATTCATATTTTAATTTGCTAAGTAGTTGTCTAGGTGGCATAATATACATTCAGACAGTCATGATCACAACATAAACCTGATGAGGTGATTAGGACCTCAACGCAAAGCAAGGGTGGGGTCTTGAATTACTCTGGGTTTATTTTGTGATAATGACTGGCTGACTACATCACTTTAAATTCTGAGTAGCTTGTAGCACTATACAGGATAGATTTTTAAAGTAGCTTCCCTGGCATAACTCTGTGAAGGATATTTAACAGGACATTTGCAGGTAGAGAAAAAGTTCAATGCAGCATCAATAGACTATTTAACAAAAGAGTGCTTATTGAACGTGTTACATCAGATCTTGACACTATAGTGGTGTACTCATTTCTGAGGAGATCAGTTACATTGCACTTTACAGTTGGGTAACAATGGCTTACTGAATGGATTTAACCAGTGGCTTAGTGAATATGTTTCGGACACAGGAGAATAAGCATACATATACATGACAGCTCAGTCTTAATGATGTATTCCCTTTTTCTCTCTTGTCTTTGTCTAGCCATCCCTGCTTCATTCCATCCTACTCAGCCTCAAGCTTTTTTCTTTTCTTTTGAGCATGGACTTTTAAGAATCTGAGAATTGCATTATCTATATTTCATCATAAGGATGTCTCATTTACATTCTTTTAATGATCTGCCCTCACTTGGATCAATGAGACGTGTTTTGTGTTATTATTGGATTATGAACATAGCTGCATGTTGCTAATGCTGTTCATTAGGTGGCATGTTGAGCTCATTTATCTTCACTGGGATTTCTACTGCTTGTCATTCAATAGAATGAGGAAATATATGCCTACTCTCAGAATGAATTACCTTTTACACATCACTGTGGATTGCGCATTGCTTACTCTTTCCAAAACATGCCCCATTTATTTGGATGATGCTGATGCTGATGCTGTTGTAGCTGTGGTTGTTTTATCAAGAGACTTGTTGCTTAAAGAGAATGTTCTAGTGTTTCTTGAATCCATTCAGCTAAATCCTCTGTGTAAAAGAGCCTAATTTCCATTAGGTTGTCCTCCACCAAATGGTGGAAAGGCCTAATTAATAAGCTTGCAGCAATTTGAAAGTGCTACAAGAAAGTGGCCCTCTCAATTAAAAAAGAAGCACTTCAACAATCATGTTCTGTGCTTTTGCGGTTTGATTTGCTCATATAACAAAACCAAATGACACAACAAAATTCTATTTTCGAAATTTTAATACAATATAAGCAGATCTTGTGCAAGCTAATGAGAAATTCTACAATTATGGCCTTTGGACTGACGCAATTATACATTGAGCAATGCAGCACGACTGGTCTAGAGATATGCAAACAACATAAATATACCTTCAGTTCTGCCAAGTATTATCAACCAGCAAAGATAACAGGACTCAGACTCTTTTGATCAATAATAAATAATAAAGAAAAAAAAAAGTCAAAATAACTGTGCAGATCACTCCACAAAAATGTATAAGCTTTGCATCAAAAAATTTACAAATCCAGAAATTAGACTGAATATTCTGCTAACTAGCAGGTACCATGATTTCAAATACAGCATCAATTCAGAACTCTTTCAATACAGAATATGCAGTCCTTATGGGTTTTATGGTGAGTGCATAGAGCAGTTCAGTTTGTAGTCCAAAAGTATGTATTTTTTGTGTTTTTAAAGGGATAGTTCACCCAAAAATAGAAATTCTGTCATAATTTACTCACCCTGATGTTGTTCCAAACCTGTATGAGTCTCTTTCTTCTCTTGAACACAAAACAAGATATGTTTTTAAACAAACAGTTGACTTCTATAAAATATGGGGGGAATGTATACTCTCAACTGTTTGGTAACCAACATTCTTCAAAATATGTGTTCATCAACATGAGGGTGAGTAAATGATAGCACAATTTTTCATTTTTGGGTAAACTGTCCTTTTAACGCATACTATTTTAAAACAGCAGTTCTCAATTCCGGTCTTGATGCATTTGTGTATGTCTCTTTGTTATTTACAAAGGTATATGTCATCATACTGTACCTAATACTGAATTTCCGCCTGTGTGTGATGATGTTGCAGGGTGGTCCAAATGAATGTATTGTGTCAAGTGAACATGCTCAGGGAATATGGAGCAGTGAACACTGCATTGGGACCCAGCTCAGTTCATGGAGCATGAAAATTGGAATTGAGGACCTCTGTTTTAAGATATATGACTACGGAAAATGTATGTTGTAGAACAGGGCTAGTCCGGTCCTGGAGGGCCAGTGATCTGCATAGTTTACTTCCAACCCTTATCCAACACACCTGTTCATCATGTTTAAATAGTCCTGAATACTTTGATTAGCTTGGTCAGGTGTGTTTAATTAGGGTTGGAACTAAACTCTGCAGGACCCTGGGTTGAACAGCCCTGTTGTAGAACAAAAAATGGATGTCTGTTCTGTTAACCATGGACCCACAAACTGATGCCTAAAGACCATGTATATAATTTGAACAATTATAAACAAAACAGATTATATTTTTGCAGATGTTTACTGTCTTGCAGTTTCTTATAAACACCTTTTTATATCTTTCTTAAAAATACAACACAAACACAATTTCACTAAAACCACTTATCATCAACAAAATTACAGCTCAGTACATTTGTCAGTATCATAACAATAAAACAATTGACCCAGTGAGCTAGTACAACTAGAAAATATCCAGAGGCAAGGCATCAAAAACACTTACTCTTGAGTTGTGAGTCATCTAGTAGGCCTTTGCTATTTTTGGTTAGACCAAAATCAGTCCAGTTAATTGACTCAAATGACATACTGCAATCAAAATTCACCAAGCACTTATGAGGAATGTTCAATTCACCTCTCAAATGGCGCAAAATCATATTTTGAGATTTTAAATGGAATTTAACAAAATGGAGCTGCAAACCACAATGAAATAATAAAATGTACATATCTACGGACATTCCTTACTTGATTGTAAAAGCACAGTGATTAAAAAAAAAAACTTGCTGTTTTGGTAGGAATATAAGATATAAAGCTGATCAAACTGCATTCATTACAGATCAAAATCAAGACATTCAGAAATGATTGTAGGGTCGAATAACTGCAATGTTACGTTCAACTAATACACATAAAGTCAGTATATATAATATTTATCTCAATATACAGTATATATATCCGGAACTCCAGAGAAAAACTTCTTGTGAATTTTGACCTTGCTTCTGGACACAATATTTTATGTAAAGGCAGAGCCAAGCCACTTTAATGTAATTTGATGTGACATTTAATGGATCATTATTCCAACACTCTTAAAGGGTAATTTATTGTGTTTCTTCAGTAGGGTTTACCTTCTGCTTTAAGTAAACCTTATTGGGAATAACCTGAAATGGTGGATTTCAGATGTCTGTCTGTACACCTCTTCACTGTAATTGAACAAAGAATGGCAACATTAGAAGTTTGTTCAGGGGCTACAGTAATGGAGTAAGTTGGAGAGGAGGCCACAGTTGATGCAGAGTTTGGTATCATGAGCTGGTCTTCAGCAATAATGGCAAATAATCCATCGATATTGATTTTTCCAGAATTGATTTTTCCACTAGGCTCAGGTTCAAACCACATACTCTCTGATCTGTATGTCATAACATACCACCTTTCTTCACTTTTCTCCAACCTGACAGCAGTCTGTTCTGGGGAAAGACATATTTTCCCATCATTCCCTTGGAGTTTCCATCAATAGGGTTTACGACATTTGAGCAGAGTTTTTACATCTATTTCCCATGTTTGTTTGAGTTTTTTCTATTTCCCCAAGGCTTGTCCGCTACCAGTCCAATATCTGAGAGATAGAGGAAATGAAATATATAAACAACTGCTGAAAATACTTTTCATTTTTGAGCCAGTTTCCTCCAAATGGAACCCATCTTCACTATTTGCTTTTGTAGCCTATCTCGGATTTCATTTTTGATTGTAACTGCAGCTATTTTCACTCACAGGGAATTCAATCATCCATTGTTTGCAGACTTTCTGTGAATGGTCCTTCATTCAGATTTTTGGGTTATGTCCTCAAAACCAGTAAGATTTCAGACCCTGAAAATCCACCGGCACATGAAAGTCTGATAATTTACCCTGTTTTGGACATTGGGCTCAGAAGAGGCTCATCACTGTGTTAGCATTTCTTCCGAAAGAAATACTGGGGCCAATCCACAATACAAAGTAAAAAAAAAAAAAAAATGGTGCAGGAGAGGAGCTGCGAAAGAAATACTGGGGCCAATCCACAATACAAAGTAAAAAAAAAAAAAAATGGTGCAGGAGAGGAGCTGCTTAACTCAGTTTCTCTGGTTATCTTCTGAATATGCAAAACTTGAGACAGTATTGAGTACGGTGGAGCTGAATGCTTTCCAAAATATAGGAAGTGGCTCTTCCATTCTTTTACTAGAATTCAGTAGTGGAGATTTGAGTGACCTCAGATTGCAGGTCCTGCTGAACTCTTCTGGACTGGGACCCCCGTGGGATCCTCTCCAGGCCTAGTCATACTGGCTTCTTTCCTGTCTCCGAAGGTGCACAAACTGACACTGGCTCCCTTGTGGCATTCCTCGCTCGGTTAAGGCTATTCTGGTCAGCTCTGGTTCGGAAGGGTGGGCAGAAGTCTCGGAAGCATCTCTTGAAATTCTCATCCAGGAAAGCGTAGAGGACAGGATTGAGGCTGCTGTTGGTATAGCCGAGTGCGATACACAGGTGCCAGCTGGCAATCACAAAGGGGTTCTTCTGGTTGACGTCTACAAGTGTTTTGACAATGATGAAGATGTGGATAGGTGTCCAGCAGATAATGAAGGCAGCCACCACTACCAAGACCATTCGAGTGATTCTACGCATGCTTCTGTCCTTCTCCTTAGAGCCTGAGAGAAGACGGACACTTCTCAAACGTAGGATCATCAGACCATAGCAGATCGTGATGACTAGAACTGGTACCACAAATGCAAAGATAAATACACAAATCTTTGTCACTGTGTCCCAGTACCAGTCTGGATCAGGGAACTTCAGCATGCATACAGTTGCACCTGTTATGGAATAAATTTAAACAGTTCTAGAATCAGAATCAGAATTCTAATTAGATTTTAAAGAAGGTTAACTTTTCATTGCTTGGTTTTATCAAGACACATCTTCCAACAAATACAACTTGCTTTCTAAAAATCTTGCTTTTAAATACGGACCCACCTTGGTTTGTCACTCTGGTAACTGCCATTATCATGACTGGCACTCCAACAGCAGAGGAAAGAATCCAGATGCACACATTGATGATTTTGGCGTTGATGGGGGTACGAAACTCCAGCGCTCTCACAGGGTGGCACACAGCAATGTAACGGTCCACACTCATCATAGTGAGGGTGAAGATACTGGTAAACATGTTATAGTAGTCGATAGCTATGACGATTTTACATAGAAGCTCACCAAAAGGCCAGGTGTTCATAAGATACTTGGTGCTCTGGAATGGAAGTGTACTAGTGGCCAGAGCATCTGCCAGTGCCAAATTGAAGATGTAGATATTGGTGGCAGTTTTCAGCTTTGTGTATCTGCAGACACAGAAACAACAGAGCAGTTTGTTAGGACACATGTATAGGTTGGCTAACGTGGTCTTATACTTTGCAGTTTATAAAATTGGCGTGGCACAGTGGCTAAGTGGGTAGAACTGTCGCCTCACAGCAAGAAAGTCTTTGGTTCGGGTACCAGCTGAGCTAGGAAAACTTTCTGTGAGGAGTTGCATGTTCTCCCTTTGTCTGTGACGAGAACATGCAAATCTGTCTCAAATCACCAGGTGCTCTGGTTTCCTCACAAACCCTGCCTGTGAGGATAGGCTGATAGGCCTGCAGAGAATAGATAGCAGCTAAACGTGGTAGTACTAATTTTCACCTCAAAAACATTTAGTAGTCGAAAGTTTGGTTAGTAGTTGGGTAAATTCAATGCCATCCAAGTGACCTGTCTCCAATTCATTCTTATTTTGCAAGACCTGCTTCCTTTGAAACACCAGACCCTTCTGTACACTGTCTATAAACTCGACATAACTGGAACCACACTTTTAGGTAGGTTTTCGGTTAGGTCCAACTTATTTTAGAGAAAAGGAGATCACATCAGCTAACCATGGGGTACCTCAAGGATCAGTGCATGGCTCTTTCTGTTCTCACTATTCAGAAACTCACTTGGCAGAATAATTCAGAACACTAATGCCATTCACATCTGGCAGGAACCAAAGGTTAATGAGCTGAATATTTTTTCAGCTGATTTTTGAGCTGGCATTTGATCAGTTTTCTTTATTTACTACCTCTTTTAATTCTTGTGACTCGATCCCTGGAAACATCAACCAGGCAAGTACACATAGTACACATGTTGCATGTCTTAGAGTCTCTACTAACAAACTAAAGAGTTCAATCTGGTCTGTTTGATTAGGAAGAGTTCAAAAAGTGTACTGTTGGTGTGCCTTCAAGAACAGGGTTGGAAAAAACTGGGATATTCTGTGTGGCCTGATAGACCAAGGACATGTGCTAACCAGCTCTTTGGAATACTGCAGCATCTGTTCTCTATCATTGTACTGGGTAAAATGCTCAGAACACTTTTTTTTCTGGTGCCAAACCAGTGTCCGAGAACCCTTATGGACTTTGATCCAATTGTTCTCAACTTGCACATCATGAAATTGTTACCCACAACTGAGGCATCTAACTCCCAATTGCTCCCTAGGCATGGTATCAAAAATGGTTGCCAACTGCAGTGAGTGTTCTCTACTCAATGCTGTGTGTGCACTTTGATGGGTTAAATGCAGAGGACTTTATTGTCGAGTTCATGCAAGTCTAGTCAAGTCTCGAGTCATTGAGTGAACAGCATTGGGTCAGCAGTCAGCAGACTATTCAACAAATTCACTCAATAACACTGATTAATTCAGTAATGAAACATCGGGAACCAAACAACAGGAACCAACTGTTGCTTCACTTCATTGAGAACAAGGATGACAAATATATTATTTTTGCACTGGCCAGTGCTGATGCCAATCATTTGAAATCACCTTAGTCATTGAAAGGATACTATGACAAAGATATTGCTTTCCTCGGTGAACACGGCAAAGAATGAAAGCTCTATCAGACCCAGGTAAACACGCATGCTCAGTGGATCTTTCCCATTCTCTATTTTACATAATACCCTATAACTGTAAATACTGTAGCGCAGCCCAAGCCATCATTGGTAATTATAAAGTGGCATTTTAGAATAAGTAAGGCTTGCACCTGTTTAAGTATCAATGTTTGTTTTTGGAAGCTGTGATGAAAAAATGTGGTTTCACACACAAGAGTTTTTTAAGACTCTCTTTGGTTTTTCCTTATTTATTTACTTATACGTACTTGTTCCATCATACAGTTGTATAAAAGCAGTATCAAACACACAGTTATGTGATTGCACTCCTGCTCATGTAGTACATATGTGAACAGTGTATTGTGCAGTTTATTGTATTGCATAGTGTCTATTGAACATTTTCTATCCACTCATCCATCAAATAACTTCAAAGCACATCACCTTGTGGTGATTTTATTATTATTATTATTATTTATTATTATTATTTTTTTTTTATTCCTCCAATCTTAACATTCATTTTAAATAAGTAAAAGGATCTGCTACAAGGGCAAATTTATGTAAATGTGTCCAAAAATGTATTTTATTAACAATCATTCAAACATGGTTATGGAGACATACTAAGACACCCCATCCCCCTTCCCCTTCCCCTTCCCCTTCCCTTCTCCTCCCCTTCCCTCCCCTATCTCTTCATTATCAACCATTTGGCTGTCATCTTGCTTGCATCATGTGCTTGTAAAGTGAAAAATTAGTTTACCCTGAGGCAACATCATGTAAGAAACACTTAATGTTATGCAGCAAGTGCAAACTGTTTATGTTCCAAATATTTATTCAAGGTAGCACAATAATTCAGTCTTAATAAATCTGATTAATTAGAATGCTTTGCTAAGAGAATAACAGTAAATATAAATTGTTCGTGCTTTTTGGACTAATGTCAAAGCTTTCAAAGCACTCTATCACCATTTCCGTATTGTGTATATATCAGATGGAATGAATATACAAAATAAGCAAAACCATGCAATGGAAAAGAAAGCACCAAATATGTAGGTATATTGTTTTTGAAATGCAATTTATAGTTTACAATTTACATATGACTCAAAACACAGCAAAGAAATCTTAAAATTTCAATCATTAAACTTAATCTAGGCCTGGTGCAGGTCAATGAGGCACAACATAACAGCTACAGTTATTAACACGAACACAGCTGGTATTATATAATAGTTACGCAAGTGCAGATCTCATATCCACAGGTTGTGGGTGGAGGTGTTTTTGTGAAAGGCTGGAGAGATGTGATTTCCCAAAGGAGAGGAGCGTTTTCACAGACTACACTTATTACAGCTCCATTTATTACTCCCAGTTGTATGTCCGGTTGGCATGAAGCTCAACCTCAAAACCACTGCAGATTAAGACCCCAGGAAAGTCGTTTAACCATACATGGTATTTGAGGATGTATTTGCAGGTTTTTTTTTTTTTTTTTTTTTTTTTTATTGGACAGACCACACAAGTATGGTATCAACATTGAATTAAATTCTTCCTTTTGCCCTAGAACAAAAGAACACTATAAAATGGAATTCAGAAAAAAAGAGAAAACACTCATTTAAAAAACATTTTAGTCATCCCCAAGGCAGACCATTTGATCTCCGTTTTTCCCAGGTAATTGGCAGTTATGTAAATGTCTATGAATCACATTTAGTCTGTAGAGAGAGCTCTAGAGAAAAACCATCTCATCTCATGCCTATTCCCAGAGCAATCGTCCAGAACAATTGGCAATGCAATATAGGCTCTTGCATTCTCCACTTTTTTATCTTCATCTGTAGCTATCAACACAAGCCAGCTCATTGCTCAGTGAAATCTAAAGCATTTGCAGTATTGAAGGTGTCTGGAAGGAGAAGAGCATGAGAAAAAGGCATGAGCTGGCTCTGGCTGATAAAGAAAAATATCACTTCATTTGCATTGATGGTGACGTTCAATGTATTGTATGTTTTTATTCCTAATGTTTGTAGAATAAGTTGCTAAAATGACAAAAAAAACTGTCTTTGGTGAATGTCAAAGTTCAGCTCAAATGCATGAAAAGCAAATGTAATGCCAGTGTCTGATATTTACATGTTCCAATAACATGCATTGTAGGAATATGTTGCAATTATATTTTCTACATTTCCTTGTAGTGACTTAGAATGTAATTCAACTATTTTAATATTTCTTATTTAAAAACTAAAATGCAGACAGTCCTTTAGCGATATGGATTCAAAGGTAACGAGCCACTTTTAGATTAATGGAGCTTAAATGTGAAAGATGTCAAACATATAGAAGATGATAATGATTAAACGGAGGAGATAGCTTGGTATACCTAAATAAAAAAAAGGTTAATTTAAGCCTGCTGGTTGTGCCATTGTTCTACAACAATGTTTTAGTTTAGAAATTCTTCAAATATCGTTTTATTATTTCCCACATTCATTAAGACTCTTTTATACTTGAAACATCACATCAGATATTATCTTGCATAAATAATGTTGTTGTTTTTTTATTATTGCAAAGGTATGCCGCAATATTTTCTAAAACATACACCTTTATCTTTTCAAAGTCAAAGCTGAACAGCATGTGCTCTATTGTGTTTTCTCTTGTTAACCGTCACTTTAAATCACTAACAACAGCTGAAATCGTCATTACTCTGTGCCAACCCAGCAGTCAAGTGTGTTAAGCCCCTGTCAAGAAAGCATTCATCTCTAGACGTCTCAAACATTCAGCTGAGATTCAGTTGAGCAGTTTCTCTAAACACCCGTGGGATGAAGAGATTTGGATGACCTGTGGTCTGAGGACACAGGCTGGGTGGATTCACAGAAAAACTGCAGAACTTTGTGTGATGCTTTAGCACAAAAAAACTGTGTTGTGATGTGCACTCACATTTAACGTTGTTCTGCGAATTTTCATGGGCAAAATCTAGTTATTTCAATGAGAACCCATGGAATGTTGCATGAGGATGAAAGACTCCCTTAAGTTTTGCCAACACTTTATTTTGATAGTCCACTTTAGACCTTCTACTAACTACAAGTAACTTTGCAACTACTAATTTGATTTGCCACGTTGAAACCTGCTTGGTTTGAAAGGGACTTCTGTGTGAGCTGTGTTTCGTACATCGTTATATTTCTGACAATGGACAGTGAACCTTCATTTGCTCTCCAAATTTGACCAGAATTTGGCTAATTTGATCGCACCTTTATTCACTAACCACCCACAATAACCAAATATAACTGACAGCCCTGGATATGTGTATCTGCACAAACACACTTTTCTTTACCTCTTTTCTATAAATTAGGATTTCTGTACATAGTATCTTATTCAAAACTCTAGTCTGACTGTATATAACTCTATAGCGCTATTTTCCTGGCACGATGTTGCGTTATTTCTGCCTGTGGAAAGCATGTGGTAAATGCAATGTTAGCTGAAAGAAGTGTGTGTACATTTTGTATTATGGCAGTAATCTTAGGTAGTTTTGTGTATTTTTTGCAACTTTGGAGCTGTTCAGTGAGCGGAATTCACTGTCATAAATATGCCACTGTCGTAACTAAAGCGGTTCGTTGTACACGTGCAATTTTTTGCTGCCGTAAAGAAATTTGTCTTTTTCGTGTAATTTCATAGCCGCTCACCAAACTTACATACTCTCAGAACAGATGTTTGGGTGGAGTGTGGGACTGAAACAGAAGCCAATCAACTTATTGCAAGTCAGTGACCCATCTGAATGATTTTGAAACTGATATTTCTTACATGCCGTTGCTTTAAGAAGCGCTGCTCAGTAAAGTATGTCAAGTAATTTGCTACGTCTTCCATAACCTGCCATTCTGTGCAAGCTTGCAATATGGAGAACTACACAAGCAAATCGTGTTCAGCACTTATTTATTGGGCATGTCTGGGCACAGTTACTTCGTTTGCATAATTCATATGTGTGAATCAGGTGGTAAATAAACGCTAACTGCGCATGCAAATTAACAACGTGATCAGAGAGCGCAATTCAATCTCTGTGAATTCCCCGTCTGTTTCCAAGATTTCCATGATTTCTTGTATAATGTGAATGTTGTGTCAAATAAACTGCCTTACATGTTTTGTGCATGAAAATGAACAATAATGTGGATTAATAATCATGGGCTTCCAGGTTTTTGGATTAGCATCCCTTCGCAAACAATTTCAACTTGTATTTTAGTCCCATCAGCACAGCGTCAGATGAAAATGCCTCCTGATGTTTGTGAATTAGCTCAACGTGAGGTTTGTTCGGCTTGACTCTCCCGTGAACATATCCATCAACATATATAGAGTTAATTACCGCACAAACACAGACTCCTGTCTTATTATCACAGAGGACCAGAACAAAACCTGACAGCAGGGGAAACATTTGAGCTTATAATATATCATAAAAGTATGATGTATTTGAACTTAACCTGTAAAGGTCATATGTTTTTTAATGAAATTTCAAATGGTTTAAAGGTAGCACTGCTGCCTCACAGCAAGAAGCCATCTGGTTTGAGTCAGATGACCTTTCTAATGGATAGAACTTTTTTTTTTTTTATCCTCACAGTCTGAAAGACTAAATTGTGGATTTTCTTTATTTTTTTAACAACGAGCACATCTTTCAAAATCTTTCAAAAGTTTATCTGTGTGCTCTGTTTACACACTGTTTTACTTTATGTTCAAAAAGAAAATTTTTCTGAACTACATTAATCTTAACTTTTTTTTTAAGTCAGTGTCATCTACTCAAAAGAGGCTGTCTTTGTGATGTCAAGTAAACATGCCTGACAGGGATGAATCACTCATGCCAAGAGATTCCTCCCCAGGTGTTTCACCAGAGGGCACAAACCATGTGATGCAGATGAGCAACACGCTCACCATCCTGCACCACCAAAACATCACTTTTGGAACAAATGTCACTCTGGTTTTGGAGGATTCCATCACTTTACCCAAGGCTAAACTTTAAAATGTTAAAAAGAATGGAAATTCTGTCATCACTTAATCAGCACTTAGATTAATTGTGTTTACCATGGGACAATAAATGAGTTTTCTGAATATCAGAGCAGCTCAAAAATTACAAAAGTACCTTAAAATCCAAGTCATCCATTTGTGCACTTTATTCCAAGTCTTCAGCAGCCATATGACATCTCAAAAGACTGCGATTTAATCTTCACGCACTAATAACCATCACCATCCACCATCACTCTCAAACTTTATCATTTACACTCATGTAAGCATTCAGAAATTGCAGTCCCCAGAAGTGTTATTAAACAGGTCCGTCTTTTTAAATGAGACATGATTTGCCTTCATTGAGGGGATCATGGGAAGATTTAGAGGGTATGATTAACAAAATCAGTTTCGCTTTCCTCCTCACAAAGCTGTTGTATGCTTTGGAGAACTTGGAATACAAAATATAACTCAACTGAACTAATGATTTTTGTAAATTTTTTTGTGAATAAATTATTATCACTGCTATAGTCATTTATCTGCCTGTTATGGTTTGAATATTGTTGAGTTGTTGTTCTGTTTAAGGGTAGGGGTGGAGTTAGGTGCTTAAAAATATCCACATAATAATATAATGAAAGCTGTTCAATAAATAAAATAATAATAATTTGCTACATACATATAATAAAACATATTGCAGTTATGTCATTATGTCTATGACAAAACACAAGGGACAAGGTAAGTCTTAGCCAGAATAACAATTCAAGTATGCAGAACATTAGTCAGTGATGTTTCATTTATGGGATGGGAAAAGCCAAATGAAGAAAGCTAAGTTGACTAGCATTGTTATGTTTAGGTATCATGTATCAGCAGCTATGGTCGCAAGTTTGTCGTTACCAATAGTGTTCAATGGAATTTGTTACCATAGTTAGAGATAACGATGGTTTTGGGAAACGCACCCCAGATCGGATTTAGTGTAGCTCATAAGCTGCTGTCTCATAAAACGTAATATAATCCAGTGCAATGGCAACATGTTGTCACGATGTAAGACAACATCTGTATTGCGCACTGTATTGCTGTTATTGTCGATTTTAGCATAGGCATACCAGTGCAATACCATTGCCATGAAAACTAGAGATGTGCATCTCCATAACTGAGGCCGATGCATAGCCAACAATGCAATACATTAAAGATGCATATGAAGCAGCTACCAATGCGATGCGATACGATTCATCGCTATTACGATCCGATTTCAATTTGATTCAACACAGTGCGATTCAATGCAATACGATGCAATGGGGAAAAAAATATGATGCTATGCAAGTCAATATGGTACAGATAGTTTGCTTTTATTTCTTTGGTTCAGACAGACAGCCATGTTTTAATCTATATTCTCAGGACACGCCTTGGTCTCCGTAGTGTTGTGATACGTCATATTCACATAGCGGCTGTGATGATGAGAGAACGTGCTTGAGAAATAGTTTAGAGAGGAGAAATCAATCTACATATAAAATATTGGTCATGAAGCAGCTACCAATGCGATGCGATACGATTCATCGCTATTACGATCCGATTTCAATTTGATTCAACACAGTGCGATTCAATGCAATACGATGCAATGGGGAAAAAAATATGATGCTATGCAAGTCAATATGGTACAGATAGTTTGCTTTTATTTCTTTGGTTCAGACAGACAGCCATGTTAATCTATATTCTATGTGACTCTCAGGACACGCCTATATTCACGTAGCAGCAGTGGTGATGAGAGAACGTGCTTGACAAACAGTTTGGAGAGGAGAAATCTACATATAAAATATTGGTCACAAATTATTAGCTACTTTCTAAATAGTAACAGT
The DNA here is from genome assembly GCF_001515625.1 of Sinocyclocheilus rhinocerous. Lineage (NCBI taxonomy): Eukaryota > Metazoa > Chordata > Actinopteri > Cypriniformes > Cyprinidae > Sinocyclocheilus > Sinocyclocheilus rhinocerous. The sequence continues at coordinate 1,587,916 of NW_015647078.1, forward strand.
ATAGTGCATCTACTAATAATGATATATATATATATATATATATATAGTTTTTACTGATGCAAATATGTTAGAAACAATGCATCGCGATACAAATGCCAACTTTTTTTTCACTTTTTTTAAATCGATGCATCGCATCATCAACTTTTATGCCGATGCACCAATGCGAATCGGTGAATCTTACCATCTCTAATTGAAACAAACTGCAGATATTCAGTAAAACGAAACAGTCACGGGACACACAAATCAGATCTGAATAAGTTCAACAAGTGCACAGTGTGGACAGTCAAACATTTAAATCAGATTCCAATCAGATGCACAAAAAAAAAAAAAAAACTGAATTGGACTGACAGTGTGAACAAGGCATTTGTCTTTAAAGGGGTCATCGGATGCCCATTTTCCACAAGTTGAATCGATTCTTTAGAGTCTTAATGAAAAGTCTATAACATACTTTGTCACACATTTACCCTGTCAAAAACAGCTCTGTTCCCTGTGAGCCATTTCGGTGCATGTTCCTTTAAATGCTAATGAGCTCTGGCGTCGAAACAATGGCGGACTGATGACAGCTCACTCAGGGCGGGTCTAAGGTAAAACACCAGTGTCAATCAACAATCGTGGGAGGGGCTCGGGTCCGTGTGACATCACACAGCCAAGAATCTGAGAACGGCTTGATTTTAAAAAGTGGATATTATTTATCTGGATAAAAAAAAAAAAAAACACTCTGGGTGGATTTTTTATCATTATAGGGTGGTTGTGTACACACACTGCCAACACACATTTCAGTTCAAACAACATGTAAAAGTGAATTTTGCATCCGATGACCCCTTTAAGTCTGAAGAAGATTCTTCTTTTTAAAAGAATTCTGGTTTCCAGTATATAAGCAGTAACATTACAGTTAGCTCAATGTCAAGCTCAGGCTGATTCAGTGCACTTTCTTATATTTGTTCATTTTGTGTTCAACTAATTTATTTTCTGCCTACAAAACGAATCCAATTAATTCTGGTATGTCTACAGTAATATAGTATATGACTATTGGCTCTCAAAAGAGGAGATCTGGCTCATGGCCATTTACTGTGCTCGATTCTGAACACTGTGTAACTGAAATGCTGATATATCCATTTTAAGCATCGGTACATTATGTTTCTCTGGGCGAACAACCGCTCTGTGTATTAAAGCATTTCTAGCCTTGATAAGTCACGCTGATTAAAATTCCAGGCAATTATTCAACCAGTTAAACAATTAACAGGATCATTAAATTGCTCAATTCAATTCCCAATAGTGCTTTTTCTCAAAGTGTTCATAAAAATCTAATTATTTTACTGACAACCTGACATATGTAATTGCGAGTACGTTTTGGGAGTATTTTTTTTCTGTACTTTATTGTATAGTCTAAAATTGATAAACGTTTTAGTACACACTGACAGCATCTGCTGGCATTTGTCAAAGAGACATGTATGTGATCAGTGCTTTTGTTTTTTGAAGTCACTGTGTAACTCATACACCCCTTTCATTACGCTCATTATGACTCACATAAAAACAGTTCATGGTTAATGATACATTGTCATATGCTGATCTCTCTAAATCTGCTCAGAAACACTGAAGCATGATTATGATGCTTTATAGTCCACTAACAATTGGTTTAATCATATATACACAATATATTCATGTTGGTTCAATTTTTCTAATAGAGTGAGCAACAGAGAACAATATCTCTGGCAAAATATGCTGTAATTGTGGATTATTTTGACATCATGAGCAGGAGGTTAAGTTTGAATCGTCTGCCCGGTTGGCTGATCTGCAACTCACACACACAGAACTGCGCTAAGAGGGAAGCATGCTGCGGTGAGTCAGACTGAAGCATGCACGCACAAATACATATAATGAAGACATTATGCATATCTCAGCTGCATATAAACACAAATATTCTGCATGTACAATCTCTGTTTGCCTCGTATGTAGGATCATTTCTGCAACATTTCCAACCAAGAAAAACAAAACATTACAGAGGTACAATAGTTTGACTCTTAAAAACTCTTAAATAAAATCTCAGAACAGGTTGTTCCAAATTTGCACATTTTATATCTTTTTTGATGGATCGATTTTTGAAGAATCCGAAAGGAGAAATTTAGAAGAGTGTGCGTGCTCCTCCTTTTTCCACTGCTGTCAAGCTCCAATTAATGAAAAACAAAAAGATGCAAAAAGTACCATTAAATAATTCATATCACTCATACACTGTATTTAAAGGGGTCATATGATGCGATTTCAATTTTTCCTTTCTCTTTGAAGTGTTACAAGCTCTTGGTGCATAAAGAAGATCTGTAAAGTTGCAAAGACTAAAGTCTCAAATCCAAAGAGATCGACGCCATATTCAGTCTTAACTGAGTGAAGGTCACTGAAAATCTGTTCAATGAAAATCTTATCTCTCAAGTCTCATTTGTAATTCTGCATGTGCTGTTTGGTTGCAGCACACAAGAACCAAGAACTAGGCTTCAGTGATATAAAACCAGGCACAACACATCTAATGGGCCATATCTGAAGTGACGTTGTGCACTCCAGTGGAGTGTAAGATTATAGTAAAGATGATTGTACACTCTTCAAAAATTCCCCTTTGTGTTCCAAAAAATAAATAAATACAAGCATACAGGTTTGGACAACATTGAAAAAACTTCCTTCTATACCTACATGCAAAACGCCAAAAAACATACCTATACAATTCTGTTTGCAGTTTGCAGTTGAAATGAACACTAGTGGTAATAAAGCACCAATAACATTTATTATTTTTCAAACTACTGTAATTATGATTGTAATAAATACTTATTTTTTCAAAGTTACTTGAGGTCTATAATATGACCTTGAAACTATTTTTCTACAGTGCATGAATCGTAAACTAATACATTTCGCATCACATAACTCCATAACTCCATTTATGGCTTTTCTGTCATAGTAAACTTGCTCATTCGCTCAGCCGGTACAGCACTGCATCTGCGATACAAAGCGTTTGGCTCTGAGTCCTGTGAAACATGAGTCACGATAAAAAAAAAAACCTCAAAGCTAAGATGGCACGGTTGCTTCTGCAAATGTGTTTTTATCTCATGTTTGCTTTTGTTAACACTGTCTGGGTTTAGGGTCAGGTTTTGTGTGGGTGGTATGTTATTTTCAAACACAATAGAGCATTAACCTTTTAGCAGACTTTCCATTTCCAAACTGCGTAATAAAAAGCTGCCACATTCACATTCATCTGTTTTGGATCAAATTGAACACGCTTTGTATGCCACTCACTGAACTTTTCACTTTGAAAGTACCCTGAAATGTGCAATAAGGAACATAATATCACTTTGCAGAAATGTTGCCACAGGCATATTTTTCCAATGAGTCTGGGTTGGGTTTGGAACAACATGAGGGAGATTAAATAACAACACAATTATTCCTTCAAAAAATATCACCCATTATTAGGTTTCCAGCAAAATTCCACAGAATTAATATATTTTTTAGACATAGATGTAGTACATCTGCCTGTGGGTTTGTATATACTTAATGGCCACCACTATACAGTAGAACAACAAGACAAGGCGATTACAGACACACATAAACTGAACACCAATTACAGTCTAAACTCTTTCCATCACATATCCTTCCTCTCCACCCGTTCCACCTGCTACCTATAACCTGTGTAGTGATGCTGTACTTATACCAGACAGACTCGTTTGCAGAACAGAATAATGATGTTGTTGTTTTAAAGATTGTACCGGCACTACAGGCTTTCTAGTGCAGCCTTAATAATCAGACGCAGGTCTCTTCATTTGCAGAGCTCTCAGTGACGGGTGATGAAAGGACACTCAGACAGACGACTGACAAGTGCCTTGAGCTTCAATTGTGTGAGCAGCCATCATTATCAGCCTTATAGCACTGACGCCCACCGTCTTCTGATGTCCGCCTGCATGAGGGTAAAACCTGGTTGTATTTCAATGCATTTTTCTTTGCCTTCATTCCAAAATGAACTCATTGTGTTTCTTTCTTGCTTCTTGCAATCTATCATTTCCTGTGTTCAGGCTTGCTCATAAAATAATGCTAAGAAGATTGAATTTTTACTGCTGCAATTTCAGCACATTTGGTCCGCTCCGAGTTGCTGGTGACCACTGCTGCTAAATGACTGTATATTTCTTCTTATCTCCAGTGAGGCACTGCTTGTGTGAGAGAAGAGCTTTCAAACCTTGAGAGCATTTTGAAGCAGGGTTGAGTATAATATCAGGCTCTCGTAAACTGAATTTGTTACACCACAAATGATGTTGAATTGGAATTTGAATTGAGATGACAGAAAGAGGAATTTACAGAAATGCAATTGAAAAAAAAAGCAATGTAGTCCCACTAAAGAGACATTTTATTAATCCAATAAAGCAGATTTAACAAGAACAGATTCACTTTAATTCTTTGATTTTGATGATTCTGTTTTAGGTTTCCATTTTAAACAGTTTAGGCTAAATTAGAGCATTTTAGAAGACACAGTGTTTTTACACCATTTTGAACACTTTGGGGTAAATTAGAACATTTTGGGGAAATAAAGTGTTTTTACACCATGGAAAATAAAAGTAAATAAATAAATTAATATTATAATGATTATTACATTATTTGAAATAATTAAGATTTGTAAATATTTTTGAAGCAATTATCTTATTCTCACAATGGCTGCATTCATTTGATCAAAAATACAGTAAAAAATTATAGTAACATTAAAAAATAAATTATTTATTATTCCCTGTGATGCAAAACTGAATTTTCTGAAACCTTTCAGAAATTATCCCAATATACATACATACATATAGAATGATTTCTGAAGGCTTTCTGAAAATTCAACTTTGTATCACAGGGAATAAATTACATTTTAAATTATATTAAAGCAGAAAAGGGTTATTTAAAATTGCAATAATGTGCACACATAAAAATACATTCTGTTTTAATTTTATTTCCTTAAATTCACATTTACATTACAATTTTTATTTATTTATTTATTCATTTATTTATTTAGTCATGATTAATCACATTCAAAACAAAGGATTGTGTTTACATAATAAATGTGTGTTTACTGTGTATATTTATATGTACAGTATATATAAATACACACACACACACACAGTAAACACACATATATTATGTAAACGCAATTGTTTTTATTTTGATGCTTATTTATTTACTTGTTTAAATTGTTTCATTTATTTTACTTTAGTTTTTAATAATCATTTGTCTTTGCTAGAAAAACATGATTTTCCACATCGTAGTACCTTTAATCTTAATATGAAAAATTCAGTGTGTGTTTACTGTGTATATTTATATGTACAGTATATATAAATACACACAGACACACACAGTAAACACACATATATTATATGTAAACGCAATTGTTTTTATTTTGATGCTTATTTATTTACTTGTTTAAATTGTGTTTCATTTATTTTACTTTAGTTTTTAATAATCATTTGTCTTTGCTAGAAAAACATGATTTTCCACATCGTAGTACCTTTAATCTTAATATGAAAAATTCAGAGTAGTTCACAGAGTTAATCTTGATAAACTACAAAGCATTATTGTGACGAGTGGGGGCGGGGCCGAGAGCCGTGGGAACGGAGAGAGGCATTGTTGCTTATGTTTCCACTGCACTCTTAATATATCTTTATCAGTGTGCAACTTACAATTTTCTAATTATTCAAAGTGAAAGCACCTCATGTTAAAGCTAAGCTCTACTCTACTCTGAGGCAGAGAAGAATTAGCGCTCAATTAGTATGTTGATTAAAACTGTCTGTGTAGAAGCACCTCAGTACCAGGAGAATAGGACAATTACTCTCATTGTGACAACCCACAGCTGCTGCGGCTCCTTTTTACACAATGTCCTTTTCCAGACATCCCAGCGACTTGAAGACTCTCACTGTGGCTGTCAACTACAAGCTGATAAATTAAAAAGATATTCCGCTTTGCACAAAAAAAAAAAACTTTTTGAAAAGAATGAAAGGCTATTAAAACGGTGAGTCAAGGCCCACAGTGGTGTTTGATAGATCTTTAGTTTAAAAGGCTGAGGTTAGAAATGTCATTTTTTTAGCACATCCTCTTCGCCTCCACTCACTGAGAGCATATATTACCTCATAGAGAGATATTTTATCACATCTGAATGCCACACTTTGGAATGAAATGGACCAGAGTGCACAACATATGAGTTGAGCCATCTCTTGAGATAGCTATGGTTGTGCCCAAAATGCTATTTCCATCAAATAGTCCCGAAATAAGGTAATTTAACTATGGCAATCATCTAAGATTGCTGATCCCCGGGGTCTAAGGCATGAAACTAATTACAGAAGTACATTAATACATGACTTGCGTGCTGTGTGTTCACAAATGGTGAGGGATTTGATCTAATGATTCATTTTTCACAATGTGCATTTGCACCTTTAAGCTGGATATCTGATTCACACATGAATTTACCCAAACCAACACATAAAGGGAAGTAGGAGTGACCGGGGCAAGTTGTCACAACAGTAACTATGCTGTTTACAGTCCAAAGACAAATTGCACAAATGCTTGTTTTCTCTAGCAGTGGTTTTTATACGTTGTAATCAGGCACCTGAATATGTTCTTTTATTTCATAATTCATCATATTTTTATAACAGCTGTTATGTAAACAATTAAACATAGTAAACCCAAACGGGCAGACATGAGTCGACTATATAATAATGATTTAACAGAAAGGCTTAACTGTTCTCAAGATGAGCATTTTTTTTCTTCTAAATGTCAGGTCGAGACAGGTTGGCATATGGTTTTTATGTTGTAATCGTATACAGTTTATTATTTCTTATGACCATCACAATGTGGTGATGATTTTTGTTTTTGTGCATATCTGTTTTCATTCTGTTTCAAATATATAAGTCTGTTTCATCTTTCATTAATTGGTGTTTAGTAATTATGTTGATGTTTACATTTTGATTCAAAGCTTATAATAGGCTACTCAATGGTAGGATAATGCTTGTGTTAGAAGGTCCTTATTTATAATAAATAAAAAAGAAAATAAGTATAAAGAATAGAGAATGCTAGTGTTAAAGGCTCTTTTCTTTTTAAATAAAACAAGTCGTTAGAATAGAAATAGAATAGAGAGTGCTAGAGTTAGAGTGTCAAATGAAGATGAAAGAGATGTGTTTTCAGCTGTTTCTTGAAAATGATTAAGGACTCGGCTGCTTGGATTGAGCTGGGCAGGTCATTCCACCAGGAGAGAACAGTTCAAACGTTAGAGGGTCAAGTTTTTTTAATAAAAAAAAAACAAGCAGATAAAATTAGAATTAGCATTATAATAGAGAGTGCTAGAGTTAGAGGGTCAAATGAAGATGAAAGAGATGTGTTTTCAGCTGTTTCTTGAAAATGATTAAGGACTCGGCTGCTTGGATTGAGCTGGGCAGGTCATTCCACCAGGAGGGAACAGTTCATGAAAGAGTCCATGAAAGTTTTATCACAGGTTGAATGCAACATAATTCAATACAGGCATTTCAGTCAAATGTATTTTATGCAATATTCCAAACCTTTAACCCACTTGGGAAAATCAACCCATGGCAACAGTTTAAAAAGTATCCCAATTCTGTGGAAAAAATGTGGACTTGGCAACCCTGCATCCAACAAGAGCTACCGGAGTCCGCTTTGACTGATCCAAGGTCGAGAATAAGGAGAGATGACTGACAAGACCATGCTGGAGTATTTGCTGCTTAACAGATCCTGAACTCACTGACAAATATCTGATCTTGCAAGATGTGCTCCCAGGCACGTGCAGAGGGGGGTGCGGCGGGTGCTTGAGCACCTGCCCCTTTTCCCCTCGATGCCCCAAGTGCTTTATTTTTATTTTTGTAATTAAACGCCATTTTGTGAAGGCCTGCCCAATCTAACTATTAGTCAAATTAATGAATAATAATTTAGCCGTAAATAAAATTATCCACATGATGATGACCTTTCACCTGACGATCTCATCCAGGACGATCCCTCACGTTCAGACACCTTTCATTTAGCGCGCTACCAGGATGCCTTCATAACTTCCGCAGCTGCCGGTAAGTGGAGTTCTCAGTGGAGCTGTGTGCTTGTATACTTATATTATTAAAGTATTATTATTTTACAAGAACGGCGTGTAGAGAGCATGCACAGCTGTTGTTTATATTGCTGTTTGTAGCCTGTGGATGTAAGGTTAGCTGCAGCAAGGGGCTATAATATTTTTCTTCAATATTTTCCTAATGACAATTTTATGATCGGTTTATAAAGGCTACTACGAGCACCTTTTCCCCATTTTTATCACAGAATAAGGCAGGGAATTTATAGTTTCTATAGGCTACTAAATGATATGTCAATCAGTACTGCATTATTCATGTAGTTTATTTATTACCTGGAGATAGTTTGAAAAACACACATAAACCGTATATTTTTGCAATCGTGTGTTTATTGTTGTTTTTTCTGCTTTTTATTCAGCTCAGCTACAGCAATAGCTGGATGCTTTTGTCCATATTAGGGATTTCCTGCACGTCATAAGTCATTCCTTCTATGAGTCTGTTTTGGACTTTCTGCATGAGAGCGCCCTCTGGCTTCGAGTATGAATTAAACATACACTGCATGAGAGTGTTGAGCTGAGCGCTCCAGATGTTCACTTCTCATTTTAGATACAAATAAAACGTCAGGTCATGCATAGACTATCGATACTGTCTCTTTGAATTTAAATCTAGATTTAAATCTAGAAACCTCTACGTGAACACACCTGCCCGAATAAAGTGCGGGGGACGAAATTACATTTCTTTAAAATTAAATATTAAAAATGAAGCTAACGTTCTACACACAGCAATGTAAACAAAGATGCCTGTTCCCTTTAGTTCTTGCTGTTTGATTGGGAAAAGTTTAAAGGGCGTCGAGGGGTCTTGTCTTTATGTTATCTGACTAAAAAACTATTACTTTGAACTTTTTTTATTACAGTATTTATTTTAAAAACGTAGAGTGCCTTAAAAATAATTATCACAACCCTGATAAAGCAGGCTTAGGCTATACTGATTTTCTCATCCTCCGATTTATAGGCTACTTATCAATCCTGTTTTTATCATCATTATAATTT
>NW_015647078.1:1601813-1603053 GCF_001515625.1 Sinocyclocheilus rhinocerous
TTTCCTGCACGTCATAAGTCATTCCTTCTATGAGTCTGTTTTGCACTTTCTGCAAGAGAGCGCCCTCCGGCTTTGAGTATGAATTAAACATACACTGCATGAGAGTGTTGAGCGCTCCAGATATTCACTTCTCCTCATTTTGGATACGAATAAAACGTCAGGTCATGCATAGACTATCGATACTGTCTCTTTGAATTTAAATCTAGATTTAAATCTAGAAACCTCTACGTGAACACACCTGCCCGAATAAAGTGCGGGGGACGAAATTACATTTCTTTAAAATTAAATATTAAAAATGAAGCTAACGTTCTACACACAGCAATGTAAACAAAGATGCCTGTTCCCTTTAGTTCTTGCTGTTTGATTGGGAAAAGTTTAAAGGGTGTCGAGGAGTCTTGTCTTTATGTTATCTGACTAAAAACTATTACTTTGAACTTTTATTATTACAGTATTTAGTTAAAAAAAACGTAGAGTGCCTTAAAAATAATTATCACAACACTGATAAAGCAGGCTTAGGCTAAACTGATTTTCTCATCCTCCGATTTATACTTATCAATCCTGTTTTTATTATCATTATCATTCAAAAAATGAATAAATTTAGAACAGGATTAGAATAGGCTATAATTCTATTTTAAATAAGACAGAAATATGTTGTAATATTTTGTAAATTGCTGTTGTAAACAACAGTAGTGTTTACAACAGCAAAACCACCATACCCTGTAAACTCAATAATAATAATAATAATAATAATAATAATAATATAATTCCGTTTCTAATTCCAGAGTGATTAAGTGGTGCAAAGAAAAATGCATTTAACTTTTAAACTTAAAATGGTATTTTCTGTTCTGCGTTTATTTTTCAAAACTGCTTCATGGCATTTGCTGCTATCAATACAGAAGCATCCGTTTCGATACACGTCTCAGCAAGGAGCACAGCCCCATTAACCTGATACTGCTCCAAGTGCCCCTATTATACTTTGAGCACCTGCATGGACCTGTGTGCTCCATTAATACAGATTGCGTGTGATCGGGAAATCGAAAGTGAAAGTGAACAGCGCGGACGCTCATTCAAAAGAGATTTAAATACTCCGCATACTGAGAGCGGCTCCCTGATGCGCCAAAATTATACACAATATTAGAATGTTTAAAGGAGTGAACACGACAATCGCGGGAGCGAAACGCATGTTGCGGGAGCAACGGCGTTAAAGTTAGTTTGACGTTTGACATTCATTAGACATTCG
>NW_015647079.1:0-2362 GCF_001515625.1 Sinocyclocheilus rhinocerous
CACTGACAAGGTACGCAATACAGTACGAGACCAAACGCGATTTCAAACAAATTTGTATCTCTTCCGTATTTGTCTTATTGTGCTTCTTTTTCAAAATGTATAAATTATATATATTATCTATATTATATATGAACAACTATAATTTTTATAAGTTGCTCCCTTTTCGCTACTGTTAAAGGGATAGTTCACCCAAAAATGAAAATTGTCATCATTTATTCATGTTTTTCCAAATTCAATCCTTGATTCAAATTTCTCATAAGCTTAATTGATTTGGTCTAAAGAGAGAAGAATTAATGAAAAAAAAAATTTTTTTTTGAAGACAACATAAAATAGCTACCAAAATAAATGTTGGTAACTGCAGTTTGACTAAAATAATGACTAAAAGTAATGACTAAAAGTTGACAAAAATGCAATGACTTTTCGTCGACTAAAACTATGAAAGACTCAAATGACTAAAATGTGACTAAGACTATTAAGCATTTTCGTCTCAAGATAAAGACTAACACTAAATCAAAAATGCCTGTCAAAATTAACACTGGCTAAAGCACCTATTCCCATAGTCAGGATAACTCCCTTGGATAGGGGGATTTAGGTCACTTACCCGGGCCGTTGAGATGGTTAGGACATGCTTGAGTGCATCTGCACCTGCAAAAACTTGTAACACAGTTCAGCAGGTTGTGGCGTTCAGTATAGGGACCCTTAATGACAGTAATTCGACACAAAGTCAAAATGACTGATGTTATATTTTATATTGATGAAAGGACTCGAAACTCAGTTGTTCGGATGCCAGACTTCTATTTTATTCACTAATCCTTTCTACCCCGCCCCCAATATGCATGACAACTATGGATGCCCCTAAGGCACACAATGCATTCACATGTAAACATACATGACATCCCTCTTCTTTTTTTTCCAACTGATAAACGGAACAATAATATGTCATCTGAGTGTACTAAATGCCAAAACTTCAAACAGAACCACGTATCTTGAAACTCAGTCTCTGTATCTCACCGGTACTCTCACTAATCTCCCAGATCTGGTACAGTATGGTTGCTCTTGTATGTCATGAGAATGATCATCAATGTGAGAATTCTGTCGTGAATATCAGAAACATTGTTTTGTAATTCTTCAGCCTCTTGCTGGTCACATGTCTCCATTACGATACTCTTGTCAAATACTGACTTATCTTAACATGACAACTGACAGATAGGACATGTCTCGGTTACTATTGAAGAGTTAATTTGCGATAGCTACATTTTTATTTATTTTTTCAGAAATCACGTTTTTTTTTTATTGCGCATTCCAAGTAATATCAATCAAACTGCAGTTGGGTTGTTTTGATTAAGTAATAATAACTTAAACAAATACAGGTAATTTACAAAATTAAAGTTCATTGAAAGTGTTTTTTTTTTTACATATTAAAAGTTTGTTCTATTTCACTGTTTCAGACCGCCAGAGACGGTCAATACATGGTGGAAAGGAGTCGCATCTCACGCATCACATCGAGAATCTCGTATTAATTCAGTCACACGTGACTGACCGATGACCTGTCGGAAGCTATATCAGCTCCTGACTACGTCACGGTCGGTCTCTTTGTCATTCTCGCGGAGAGATCTCGTTTGAGCGTGCACAGCTTTTGGGTTGGCGTTCGCTCCCCGCGATAGCTGTGTCTCAAAAGAGCAAAGACAGTGCGATTGCGTTGAATTATATTGGATTTGTTGTTGGGTTTTTGGATTGGATTTATTGGACCCATGGTTTATCCAAGGTCCTTAAACAAGCGGTGTTCCAGCTGCTGTGGTGAGTACTATTGGACCTTATTGGTTTACCAAGGTTCTGTGTTCACCACATACCTGTGCACTCAGACTATTGTTGCACTCACTGGTAAACCAGGACGTCGGTTATTGTGTGCGGTTACTGTGGTGACCACTTAACGCGTTATTATTTCAGTACTGTATTAGAATCAGAATCAGAATGAGCTTTATTGCCAGGTATGTTTACACATACGAGGAATTTGTTTTCGTGACAGAAGCTTCCACAGTGTAACAGAATGACAGTGACAGAACAAAAAACACAGATAATAAAAAATAAAAAATAGAACAAGTAAAATAAGGAATAATGGTGTTACATCTGTACACCACCTCTCATTGATGTAAAAGCATGTCCCGCCGCCGCGCGATTTCCCTGTTGATTCTGCATCGCGATCTGCTCTAAACAGCTGAAAGTCCGGCAGACTCAATGCACTGTCCGGAATGGCGTCTTTCAGCCAGGCTTCCGTGAAACACAGAGCAGCAGAGCTTGAAAAATCCTTATTTGTCCGGGACAGCAGAAGGAGCTCGTCCGTTTTGTTGGGTAGAGAGCGGAG
>NW_015647079.1:2732-2838 GCF_001515625.1 Sinocyclocheilus rhinocerous
TGGTGAACACTTAACTTTTATAAGAATTATAAAGAAGGTTTTGAGACTTTAGTGTTTGCAACTTTACAGATCTTCTTTATGCACCAAGAGCTTGTAGAGCTTGTAA
>NW_015647079.1:3464-19043 GCF_001515625.1 Sinocyclocheilus rhinocerous
TAGAATGGCTTACAGTTAATGAAGAGCACTTCTAGATCTGGACAGCACATCTTCTTTAACACAGTTACATCTGTACACCACCTCTCATTGTTGTAAAAGCATGTCCCGCCGCCGCGCGATTTCCCCGTTGATTCTGCGTCGCGATCTGCTCTAAACAGCTGAAAGCCCGGCAGACTCAACGCGCTGTCCGGAATGGCGTCTTTCAGCCAGGTTTCCGTGAAACACAGAGCAGCAGAGTTTGAAAAATCCTTATTTGTCCGGGAGAGCAGAAGAAGTTCGTCTGTTTTGTTGGGTAGAGAGCGGAGATTTGCCAGATGGATGCTTGGCAACGGCGTTCTGAATCCGCGCTGTCTGAGCTTCACGAGCGCGCCGGCTCGCTTCCCCTGTCTGCGCGTCCTGAAGCGCTTGATCAGCGCCGCAGCTCCCCTGACTACAATGTCCAGCAAAACATCAGAATAATCGAAAACCGGTGAAATATCGGGTGGTGTGTACTGCCAAATGTCCAGCAATTCGTCTCTGGTGAAACTGATTGCAGGGATATAACTAAAGACAGGACGAACTAACAAAAACATAAAAACAACTGCGGAGCACGCCACGGAGGCAGCCATCAGCGTCGGCGCCATCTTCGTAATGAAGATGTTAATTAAGATGTTAATTATAAATATTATTAACCCATTGGTTGACCAGGGTTACTTTCCTAAAGGCATAGGCACTGTGGCTGCTTCCTGTTCTACATGTTCAGGTCCTATGGACCTTCTGGATGCACATATTCACTGCCCTGGCTGTTTGGGCATCGACCATCTTAAGGAGGCTTTAACTGACCCTTGCCCAGAATGTAGTCTAATGCCACTGGGAATTAGGCAACAGAGACTGGCAAAGTTTGAACTGAAGTGAAGAGTTCTTACCACCAGTCAAGACTAGGATTCAGACAGGTAGCAAACGCTCAGCTAGCAAAACTGAGGGGCCTCCAAAGAAGAAGCGAACTATGACTGCTGTACTATCCCACCAGGTAGTTCAATTAGCTAATGCTGTGCAGGGCATTCAGGCTTTGTTGGCTAGATCATTGCCGTCTGCTACTCAGAGCGCAGATGAGGATGTGAGAAAATCAGTAATTAACCACTTGTTGCCCAAAGTTGTGACAATGTCCGAATGTCCTAGGGAGGACCTGGACACATTGTCTTTGGCGGCTTCAGATTCACTGGTTACGGATGAGCAGGACTGTTATTTACCCTTGGAGGAGACTTCTTCTGTACACTCTCAGTCTCAGCACTCTCATAACGATGAGGGCTCAGGTCTGCAGGGGGCTGGTTCTTTGGTGGCATTTTCATTGCAAGACACGATCAAGATGGCCCTTGCTAAATTAAATCTGGACCCACCCCCTCCGGCGTTGGGACGGCAGTCGACTGCTCGGCTGCTCGGCCAGACGATTTCCTGATACCTAGCTGCCCTGACTTTACTGAGGTTGTTTTTTCAGCTTTTCGATCTGCTCCTTCTTCCAGACCAGATCGAGCGGCGCGCACTTTGGCTGCAATGGCTGATGCCCAGGAAAAAGGTCTTGGTAACATGCCCTCAATAGAGCCGTGTTTTTCTTCATTGATTGTGTCCCCGGATGAAGCCCTTAAGCAGGAGCTACGCTGCCCTAACCCGGAGTGCAGACGTACTGATGATTTGCTGGTTCGTATATATAATACTGTTTCAGGATTGACTCGTATTGGGAATTCTATGGCTCAATTGTTGTTGGAGCTTCATTCGACCATGTCGTCAACAACACAGGATAATGCTTCATCAGAACTGCTTGAGGCTTCTCTACAGGCTTTGGGGTCGATGGCCTTATCTAGTGGAAAAGCTCCTGGACTTATCACACAAGCTAGTCGGCAGGTGTGGCTGGCTCAGTCCAGCCACACCTGCATACTCCCTGACATACTCCCTGAGGTATGTCGCAATAACCTCCACCAATTGCCGTTGGTGCCTGGTCAGATCTTCGGTCCAGCTGCTCAGAAGGCCCTTGAGCGCAGGGTAAGAGCAGCTGAGTCTCGTTCCCAGCATATTGGACGTAGCGTGAACTACCCTGCACTAGCTGCACAACGGCTACCTGCTCGTCATTCAACCTTGCAGCAGCATAGACAAGGGCAGTCTTACAGGCTGCCGCCGCAGCAGGATTCTCGACTTGGATTTTGTTCGAGAAGAGAGGTGCCCGTTCTCGGTTCAGGCCATCAACTCGCCCTGCACCTCCTCACCGGCGCCCCGGCGGCGCCCCAGAACTTGTTGGAAAAGGGTGCAATAGAACCAGTGGACCCCCAGGTCCAACCCGGGGGGTTCCACTCAAAATATTTTCTTGTTCGGAAGAAGGATGGAAGTTTCAGGCCCATCCTGGATCTCAGGCGCTTAAACAAGGGCCTCAAGCGTCTTCCCTTCCGCATGTTGCGGATTGTAGACGTTCGTCATGCAATCGAACCCGGAATGTGGTTCACTTCAGTGGACCTGAAGGATGCATATTTTCATATCCCCATCACCCCACATCACAGAAGGTTCCTTCGGTTCACTTTTCAAGGCAGAACTTATCAGTTCAGAGTCCTTCCGTTCGGCCTGTCTCTTTCTCCCAGGGTGTTCACACACATCATTCAGGTGGCGTTGGAGCCACTTCAACGAGAAGGCATGCTGATTCTTCCATACCTGGACGATTGGCTGTTGTGCGCCAGATCATACCAACAGGCTGTCAACAACACACAGCGTCTGTTGTTTCATGTAGCCACCTTGGGTCTAAGGGTGAACTTTCAGAAGAGTTGCCTAACCCTAAGCCAGTCAGTGTGTTTTCTGGGAATGCAGTTGGACTCCAGGGCAATGAGAGCTTTCAGAAGGGAGCCCCAATTGGGCCGCCCCCAGCACACAGGGAGGTTGTAACCACGGATGCCTCCCTCAGCGGGTGGGGAGGACTGTGGCAACACCGAGGTGTACGGGGCAGTTGGTACCCACATTTATTAGACATTTCAGGCAAGAACTGTCAGGGAGACACATTCTGGTAAGGATGGACAATACCACAGTGGTATTTCTAATCAACCACCAGAGGGGCACACGGTCCCTACCCTGTCCCCAGTTAAAGGGATAGTTCACCCAAAAATTTTCTGTTTATCTGCTTACCCCCAGGGCATCCAAGATGTAGGTGACTTTGTTTCTTCAGTAGAACACATATGATGATTTTTAACTTTAACCGTTGCAGTCTATCAGTTGTATAATGCATGGCAATGATAACAAAATCTATGAGAGTAAATAAAACATGCACAGACAAATCCAAATTAAACCCTGCGGCTCGTGACGATACATTGATGTGTAAATACACGAAACGATCGGTCTGTGCAAGAAACTGAACAGTATTTATATCGTAAATGATAAAAGAAAACGTACTTACGTGAGTCAGAACTGCCATTTTAGTCTAACGTTACTCTCCCAGGATCAGTAAACAGTCCTCCATAAAATGTGCTGCACACATCTGAATATTTGGGTTGAAGTGTTCTGGAACAGTGTTGTAAATACAACTTAACCACTGATTTCTAGTCGTGTCCATTTTTGGAAGGCCAAACAAAGTAGTTTCGCTTTCACAACGAAACACAGCGTCACACACGTGGGCTTGAGTGAGCGGAGGCCGGCAGGCTAGAGAACGGCGCGGCTGGCGGATTCGACAAAGGAGCGGCCGGCGGGCTTGCGGCAACCACATGTGACGACCCCGGGCTGGACTCCACTTCGTCCACGGTGAAAGTGATGTATTTCCTCAACTGAAGGTTGATGTATTTCCTCAGCGACCAGCATGGATCAGCTCTAGGCATGACGAAGCGGATATCGTCCTCTTTTGGAAGGCCAAACAAAGTCGTTTCGCTTTCACAGCGAAACACACAGCGTCTTCACGATATGGCAGCAGCAACAATACTACAGTGAGAATAAAAGTTACAACTTCTTTCTTTGCGTGAACATTTGGCGGCGTTATGCAAATCTTCCCACATCGTGACGTAGACATGTGGGGGCGTGTTAGAACGAGCCGTTTTAGGTAGGCGTGGCTTTTATAAAGAATATATCTTTGGATTTGAGACTTTAGTCTTTGCAACTTTACAGATCTTCTTTATGCACCAAGAGCTTGTATCACTTCAAAGAGAAAGGAAAAATTTAAATCGCATAATATGACCCCTTTAAAAATAACCATCAATCATTATAGCCATTCACTTCAGAAAGAGTTATTACTGAAAGAGTTGTTACCTGTAGCAGAATAACTGCTTCTCAGTATTATTAACTCGTCGTTATTTCTAGGTCTGTGATTTTCTAATGATCCTGAAGACATTGATTAGCAAACTCAGGTGTGTTTGATTAGGGTTATGTAATGGGGGGTTTGGTGTTTGTTTCATGTTCATGGTTTTCCATGTCTTTTATTTCGTAATTGTTTCATGCTGTTAGTGTCATGCTTCCCTTGCACTCATGTATTCATGCCATTGGTTCCCTTGTTCATTGTGTCATGTTCTGATTGGTTGTCCTAGTCATGTGTCTTGTTTCCCATTGGTTTGTTCTTGTCATGTGACCCTCTTGTTTGCTATAAGTAGCCATCATGTTGCCATTGTCTCTCGTCGTGTATTGATGTTGTAACCCGCTGTTGGTGAGTCAAGTCTGTTCATGCCACGTCAAGTCTGTTCATGCCTCGTCAAGTCAAGTCTGTCTCTACAGTCAAAAATTTGGGTGTTATATTAGACAGCATCTTGTCTTTTGAAAATCATATTTCCCATGTTACAAAAACAGCATTCTTCCATCTTAGAAACATTGCCAAGTTAAGGAACATGCTACCTGTTTCTAACTAAATTTGGATTTTTTTTTTAAATTAAGTTTTTATTTGAAAGTCTGTTATTTAAGATCGGTTTGGTCCATATCCCTGCAGAAAGTTTCTTTTGATTCCACTAGGTGCCAGTAAACAAGGAATTTTCTTTGTATATTTTTTTTTTTAAGTTATGGATATTTAATTGAAGAGAGGTAATATGTCCACTAGGGGGTCTCTATTCTGCGAGATCAGGCACACCTGAATTTGAAAGAGTTCCAAACCCACATACATTGGGCTAAATGGATAAAAATGGCATCATTTTACACAAAACACCTTAAATTTTAACACATGGGTGGAATAATTCATAATTATTATTGCATTTGTTAACAATCCAAAGTATCCCAACTCAGCATCGAGCTAGCTGATAGCGCTAGGGGGCAGTGCCCATTTCGCGCTCAGTGCGCCCTCCTCCCTCGTGTTTGTAAAGGCATAAATTGACATCGGATTGGCCTTGGAGTTTGATCGATGTCTCTTTGGACAGATCTGATTGGGGGCATTTCAGACATATTACACATTACGTGATGACGTAATCGCCCATCAACACAAACGTATTCAGGCAAAACTAGTCGAAAACGCACCATTCAACTCCATGCAAGTATTGATCGGCACATCTGAGACATGTTAGGGTGTAGTTTGGCCGTGCAAACTCATAGAAAAGTAAGCATAGTCTCATTTTAAAGACAACAACCTAATCTAAGAGCTGATATTTTGGCCACAAACAAAAAAACAACAACATACCCCAACCCAACCCTTTACCCATCAGATAGAAAGTATCAATTACATTGTACAACAAGAACACACACACACACACACACACACACAAACACACACACACACACAATTATACATATTTTGGGATTGTATTCCCTACTTTGTATTTTTCCACAAATGACAAGAAGGGTTGCCAGACTGCATAGAATGTCTGGGTAGACCCTTGAATGGAGTATCTTATTTTTATAGTTCATAGTTTGAGATATTGCATGATCTCTTTAATCCAATGAAGGAAAGTAGAGGGAAGGGGGTCTTTCCATTTAAACAGTATTAATCCTCTGGCAAGCAGTATGCAAAAGGCCAACATTTTACAATCATAGCTACTTATCCAAATACAGCAATAAAAGGAGATGGGTCTATTGGCAAACCTCTTATTTCTGAAAATGCATCAAAAATCAATTTCAAGAAGTTATACAAACTTGGGCATGTCCAGAACATATGTAAAAGGCTTGCAGCAGCCTGCCTACATCTGTCACAAAAAGGGTCTAGCTCTGGTCTAAATTTAGATAACCTAACCTTCGACCAATGGAGCCGGTGTACTACCTTGAATTGTACAACCACATGTCGTTGACATATAGATGACGACTAGATCTGTTTAATAATTTTCTGCCAAATTGTTTCTGAAATTTGTTCATTCAGATCCTCCTCCCATTCATTTTTTAAGTAATCTAAATTTGCCAGTTTATACTGATTGAGGAGATTGTAAATTTTGCCTATGATTTGTTTTAAATCTTTTCCTACCTTGAAAATAGAGTCTAATAGAGATGTAGGGGGATATAAAGGAAAACAATCAGTATGTAAAACCAAAAAAATTCATACTTGCAAATATCTAAAGAAATTTGGACCTGGGAATCTTAAATCTATTTAACCAATTCATCAAAAGATCTTGTAATATATAGATCCCACTCTTAGCCGAAATATCAAAGGCTTGAGGCTTGAAGGAGTAAACATATGGTGGTTACTTAAGGAGGCATGTAGGAGATACTGTGTTGGGTGAATGATTTTCTAAATTGATTCCAAATTTTTGGGGACTGTGTCACCATAGGATTAGTGGAATAGCGAGAGGCAGGTTCAAGCATTGGAAGTTCAGATCACATTAAAGAGGATAGGGAGACAGGTTTGCAGGAAAACTTTTCCAGACTGAGCCACTTAAGGGCATCAGGGCTATCACTATCCCTCATTCAGTAAATCAATCCTCTAATATTAGCAGCCCAGTAATAAAACATGAAATTGGGGAGTGCCATGCCACCTAAGGTGCAAAGCTTTTGTAATATACTTTTCCGAATCCGAGGATTTTTGTTATTCCAGATGAATGCTCATATTAATTTTTCTGTCGAGTTGAGTTAAAGTATTTGGTCAAAAAAAAAGGAAGATTTTGAAAAAAATAAATAAATTTAGGCAATTTAAATGGATCTGATAAGTACAATAAAAAGTCATCTGCATAGAGCGAAATTTTACACTCGGTATCTCCCCTACGAATTCCTTTAATAAAAGTGTCTTGCCATATGGCTATTGCCAGTGGCTCGATTGCAATGGCAAATAAAAGCGGAGACAGCGGGCAATCTTGTCTGGTGCCTCTTTGTAAACTAAATAGGGCAGATCTATTATTGTTGGTGCGAACCGCTGCCATTGGGGAGGAATAGAGGGTTTTAATCCACAATATGAAATTAGGGCCAAAACTGAATCTTTCCAAAGTACAAAAAAGGTAGTCCCACTCCAGGCCTTTTCAGCATCAAGTGATATCAAAACCTCTGGTATGTCGGGGGGTGAGGGACTATAAATAATATTTAAAAGACTCCTAACATTAAAAAAAGAGCACCGGTTCTTTATAAAGCCAGCCTGATCTGGTGAAATAATGGAGGGAACAAGCGTCTCAAGACGTCGGGCTAGCAGTTTTGCAAGAATCTTAACATCTGTGTTTAAGAGGGAAATCGGACGATAGGAGCTACACTGAGATGGACTCTTATCTTTCTTCAAAATAAGAGAAATAGTTGCTTCATGCATAGTTGAGGGGCGAGACTTTGAGGACAGAAATTCTTTAAATACAGTGAGGAGCAGAGGGGCAAGTTTGTCTGAAATGTTTTTAAAGAACTCAGATGGAAAGCCATCTGGCCCTGGTGACTTGCCACATTGCATATTTCTAATTGCATCTATGTTCTCTTCTACCAAGATATCTTTCTCAAGGTCAGATGCCAAATCCGGGTCCAACTTGGGAATGTCCAAACTATGAAAAATTTGTCTAGGTCAGATTTGTCATCTGGTGGTTCTGAAGCATAAAGGGCAGTGTAATAATGACAAAAACACCTCTTTACCTCTCTAAAAAGTTTACCTCTATATGATCTACGTGTTTTTGACCTTGTTCATCACTAATCTCCGAAATATACTGATTAGCAGCCTTCTGACACAACTGATCTGCTAAAAATTTCCCGGCCCTTTCCCGTGTTCATAAGAAATATGTCTATATTTTAGAATAAGGGTTTCTGCTTGACGTGTCGAGAGGAGATCAAACTCCATCTTAAGTATTAGACACTGTTTAAGTTTATCATCAGATGATGAGTGGCTATATCTAATATCTAATTTCAAAATATCGTCTGTGAGCTGCCTAAGACGTTCGGTACTGGCTTTCCTTTGCATTGAACCATAAGAAATGATCTGTCCACTCAGATATGCTTTCAATGTTTCCCAAATTGTTGAGAAAGACATCCCCGGGATCATATTGTGGGATAGAAAAAAATCAATCTCTGATTTAATAAAACTAACAAAACAATTTGTCCGAAAGAAGAAGGGGATTAAATCTCCATTGGCAGTATCCAGAATCCACACCTGGAATGCACAGTTTCATTTTCAAGGGGGCATGGTCCGAAATAACTATGGATTGATATTCACATTCAGAAATCATATGAAGAAGGTTATCATCAATAAAAAAAATTATTGATTCGCGAAAATGAGTTATAAACTGGAGAGAAGAAGGAATAACCCCTAGAGGTAGGGTTTCAGAACCGCCAAATATCAGTCAAACCATATGTCTGAAGAAAAAGATTAACTGTTTGGGATGATTTGGATTCAGGGCACATTCTAGATCAGCTGCGATCTAGTTTGGGAGAAAGGACACAGTTTGTATCTCCCCCTTAGATGAGGTGATTGGTGTCTATATTGGAAATTCTGGAAAAAGTATGAGTGAAGAAAGTATTATCGTCCCAGTTTGGGGCATAAATGTTTATTCAAATAACAGGGAGTCCATATAATCTCCCCATCACAATGATATAACGCCACATGGGATCAGAGTCAATATTAGACATTACAAATGGTATGTTCTTTCACATTATAATTGCTACCCCCCCTCGTCTTGGAATTAAAGCTAGAATGAAATGTTTATCCTATCCATCCTCCTGTCAGTCTGGTCTGGTTTGCTACACAGAGATGGGTTTCCTGGAGAAACGCTATATCTGTCTTCAAATAATCAAGATGTAAGAGTACCTTTTTTTCTGTTTCACAGGATTATTTAAATATTTTACATTCCAACTAATAAAATTAATCATGCGCCTCATGTGTCTCAACTGGTGTTAGCCATTAGGAAACTTAGTAGACAAGACACTGAGAACACAACCCCATAAATCAAGACAGTGAAATTTTGAATTAACAGAACAAAAAAGAAAAAAAAAAAGAAACCATTCAAACAATATAAGTCTGACAGGTCCCAAACCCCAGCCACCTAACTGAACCTGGTGGCTGTAACATCCATTGCAAGATGTGCCATACATTATATTATGGCAAAGGAGAACCACTTTAGTGTCCAATAAACCAGCCCCTGTCAAGCCCCATAGTTGGGGGAAAAAAGAAAAAAAAAACATACACATATATATACGTCTTACACATACATCCATGAGAACACCATTTGTCCATCATGGAGCAATGTAATTTTGTTAAACACAAAGTCCCAATGTCTTTTATAACTGTTGAAATGAGATAAAATGAATGACCTCTCTACGTTCTCACCTTCCAAAGAAGACAAAAGTTAAGATGTATATTGAAAGTCCTATAATGTGAGACCTAGGCATACGCATCCGGACGGTAAATTACAAAGAGTCTCACAGTCTTAAGCACGGGTCTCTGTCAACATATGAAAAAAGCAAAGTCCAAAAGCAAAGTAGTAGAATGGTGTTACAGTAATTTTGGTGTTTCCTCAACTTGAATCGTGGACTTCACATAGGTCATTGCTTTCTCCGGGTCCAAAAATTCCTTGTTGCCTCCCTTGTAAGAGATTCGGAGTCGGGCTGGGAACATTATCCCAAATCAAACATATTATTAGAGACTGCAACAGTAGAACTCGAACCGGTCTCCTCTGGTATTCCCGCAATACGTACATTGCATATCTGCATCCTTCCTTCCAAATCGTCATTCTTTTTCTTCAGGTTAGCCAGCTCTGTTTTAAGTTCTGCAACTGTCGTCTGTAATGAAGTAATTTCGTCCAAACATGTTGATAATCCTTTCTCCACATCGCGGATAGTGGTCTTCATATTATCCATTTCAGAGCAGATAGCCGCCGTGTTGTTTGCAATTTCCGATTTTACTTCTTTTAACTCGTTCTTAAGAAAGTTGAAGTCTTCTGAAAGAGCATTTTTAAGTTCGGCCCTGATAACAACCGAGATATCTCCTCTCAAAGAGGATAGTATATCTGCTTTCCAATCCTCCGTATCCATCACCGATTCTAACTGTGAAATAGGAGGTGAGTCGCCGGAGGCGGAGGAGGCTTGTGTCGAGGATGTCTCCGGCCGGGTGCTTACAGGGCCGCTGTATTTATATTTACGCAATTTAGTCGCCATTAAAGTAGCCGACATGGATATCAGTTGTTCAGAGTGATCTAATGGGTATTAAAAAACAATGTCCACAGTAAATTTGCTGAAAATTTGTTATAAAATAATAATTTTAAAAGAAGCTAGACAGGAGCTAAGTTCCACACGGCTTACTCCATTGTATGCTCACTAGCGCCCCCCATGGTTGATAAATTTTGACAAAGTTTAATCCAGGAGCAAAGAGAAATAATCTCTACTTTATAAGCAAGGAGAGATCGTGATTGCACACAGTCTGAGTGCGCACAAGCAATATCGGAGTGAGAGGACAGGCAGTTCATTTGTATAACTTTGGATTCAAGATGGCGCCTGTGTGTTGGTCGGCATGCCATTTGTCTCATCAGTTTTTTAATATCCATTCAGTACTCTGCCTTTCGGTGCTTTCTCTGCTGTTGTTAATGCATTGTGCTGATGCTATCATCACCTATGATCGCCAAATATTGCTACACATCAAAAGTTTGTTAGAGAATCAACCTAGAGACTGTCCCATTTTACAGGATTATTGTTACTCCTCGTTCTCTCTTCCCTCGGCCGCGTTTATTCGTCGGCTTCCTTGCTGTATTATCCATCAGCGGAAACGTCGCAGAAGAAGGAGAGGAAATCGTGGAGGTGTCCGGGTGAGGATTAGGAGAGAAGTTTACATCTCTTCGGCTCAACTTTCTACTTGTCCCGCAACACTTTCCTATGGTCACCGTGGTTTATACCTGGCTCGGCGTTCGTGGGATGTGAGATATGCCTGTCATCTGCCCAATATACCGGACCAGTGGCAGTCGGCTAATTTCTGCGCTCCTCCTCGATTGTGCGTCCAAAGAAGGGGTGTGAATCTTCAAAATATTAAATCATTGAAGTATGTCCGTCAATCACAAGCACAAACTTCTGTCTCCCACGTTAAGATGGCCTTGGTAAATGCCAGATCTGTGTCTAATAAGACTTTTATTTTGAATGACTTTTTTACTAGACACGAATTGGATTTCTTATTTTTAACTGAGACCTGGACTGGAGCGGGTGAGTCGTCCGTTTTTGGCGAACTTTGTCCTTCAAACTTGTTTTTTTAGCACTCCGAGATGTGTTGGAAAAGGAGGTGGAGTGGCTATGGTTTTCAGGAACTGGTTTAAATCTCGGACTGTCTCTGTTGGGAACTTTACCACTTTTGAATCTCAATGTGTTCTGATAGATTCTGCTACCACTCCGCTATTCTGTGTTTTGGTCTACAGGCCCCCAAAGCCAGATAAACATTTTATAAAAGAGTTTTCTGAATTTGTTTCTCATATTATCACATCATATGATCGTCTGTTAATTTTAGGTGATTTTAATATTCACGTTTGCTGTCCTGGAAAGCCCATGGTTGCTGAGTTTATCCATGTTTTAGATTCTTTTGGTTTTATTCAGCATGTTGATAAGGCTACACATGTACTTGGCCACACCCTGGACCTTATCATGTCTTATGGGTTTTCCATTGATAACATAAACATTGAAGATGCTTGCTTTTCAGATCATAAGCCCATTGTATTTAATGTCACCCTATCTAGCTTTTTGAGTACTATAAAAACTACAGGTTTTTATTCTCGTTGCATCAACTCTCTCACTGCTAATCAGTTTTCAGATATGTATCATAGTAATGAAGTGTCCACAGCAATTTCAGTTGCTGCTGAACATTCCTCAAGTCCAGATGATCTAATTTCTCTCTTTAACTCTTCTTGTTCAGATATCCTGGATTTTATAGCTCCCCTGAAATATAAATGTCCAAAATTTAAATCACAACCATGGCTGGATGACTCCACTCGTTCGCTTAGACAGATTTGTCGAAAAGCAGAGCGGCGATGGAAAAAAGATCATCTTACGGTCTCTGTTGACATTTTTAAAGAATCCCTGGAGAACTTTCAGAAGGCAGCAAAAATAGCTAGAGCTAAATACTTTTCTGATATTATCAATAAACATTCTCATACCCCTAAAATCTTATTTAGCACTATAAATTCAATAATTAATCCTCGCATCTCATATGAAGTTGAACAATCACCAGATATTTGTGAGAGATTTTTGAGATTTTTTATTGAAAAGATTGCTGGCATTCAATCTTCATTTGTTCCTCTTTGTTCTAGCTCTTTGGTCGACTGTTCAGTTTCTTCAGCTACCTTGTGCAGCTTTCAGCCGGTGTCTCTCTCTGAGTTAAGGGAATTAGTGATGCAGACGAAATCTTCAAATTCAACTTATGATGCTGTTCCCTCTGACTTTTTTAAAGTTGCTTTTGATACAATTGGTCCTAGTATTCAAGTAATTATTAATTCTTGCTTAGTTTCTGGCACTGTCCCTGCGTTTTTGAAGCATGCAGTTGTCCAGCCATTGCTTAAAAAACCCAATGCCGATATTAATTGCTTGAATAACTATCGTCCTATTTCAAAACTCCCATTTCTTTCAAAAGTTCTGGAAAGAGTTGTCCTGTCACAATTACTTCCTTTTTTAAAATCAACTCATATACTTGAACCTTTTCAATCAGGTTTCACTACCCACCACAGTACTGAAACAGCTTTGTTAAAAGTGATGAATGATTTGCTACTGTCGGTTGATTCTGGTGATAATGCAGTTTTGGTTTTATTGGATCTTAGTGCTGCCTTTGATACAGTTGATCATAATATCCTTCTGTCACGCCTTGAACATTGGGTGGGCATAAAGGGTACAGCACTTAGCTGGTTTGAGTCGTATCTGAAATCCAGGTCATTTTCAGTGTCTGTTGGCCAGTTTATCTCATCATCTGCCTCTCTTCTCTATGGGGTCCCTCAGGGGTCCATTTTGGGTCCATTACTCTTTAATCTGTATATGCTTCCACTTGGTAATATCATAAGGAAATATAAAATCTCTTTTCATTTTTATGCAGATGATTCTCAGCTGTATCTTCCATTAAAATCTCGAGATTCTCTGCAGCCTCTCATCGACTGTCTTGAGGATATAAAATGCTGGATGTCAAATAACTTCCTGCAGCTCAACAATGATAAAACTGAGGTGATTCTCTTTGGTCCCTCTAAAACTAGAAATTCTGTTGTTGGGAACTTAGAAAACCTTACTCCATATGTTAAGTCTCATGTAAAAAATCTAGGTGTTATCTTTGACAAATTAGCTCAGTTGTTAAAAATAGTTATTATCAGCTGAGGATCATCTCTAAGCTTAAATCAACACTTTCCTTTCAAGATCTGGAAAAAGTCATTCATGCTTTTATCACATCACGCCTGGATTATTGTAATTCGTTATATGTTGGTCTTCCACAATCTTCATTGGCACGGCTGCAGATGGTTCAGAACGCGGCGGCTAGATTGTTAACCGGCACCAAAAAACACGAACATATTTCTCCAGTTTTAGCGTCCCTTCATTGGCTTCCTGTCTTTTTTAGAAGAGGTGTCCGGGTGAGGATTAGGAGAGAAGTTTACATCTCTTCGGCTCAACTTTCTACTTGTCCCGCAACACTTTCCTATGGTCACCGTGGTTTATACCTGGCTCGGCGTTCGTGGGATGTGAGATATGCCTGTCATCTGCCCAATATACCGGACCAGTGGCAGTCGGCTAATTTCTGCGCTCCTCCTCGATTGCGCGTCCAAAGAAGGGGTGTGAATCTTCAAAATATTAAATCATTGAAGTATGTCCGTCAATCACAAGCACAAACTTCTGTCTCCCACGTTAAGATGGCCTTGGTAAATGCCAGATCTGTGTCTAATAAGACTTTTATTTTGAATGACTTTTTTACTAGACACGAATTGGATTTCTTATTTTTAACTGAGACCTGGACTGTAGCTGTTGAGTCGTCCGTTTTTGGCGAACTTTGTACTTCAAACTGTTGTTTTTTTAGCACTCCGAGATGTGTTGGAAAAGGAGGTGTAGTGGCTATGGTTTTCAGGAACTGGTTTAAATCTCTGACTGTCTCTGTTGGGAACTTTACCACTTTTGAATCTCAATGTGTTCTGATAGATTCTGCTACCACTCCGCTATTCTGTGTTTTGGTCTACAGGCCCCCAAAGCCAGATAAACATTTTATAAAAGAGTTTTCTGAATTTGTTTCTCATATTATCACATCATATGATCGTCTGTTAATTTTAGGTGATTTTAATATTCACGTTTGCTGTCCTGGAAAGCCCATGGTTGCTGAGTTTATCCATGTTTTAGATTCTTTTGGTTTTATTCAGCATGTTGATAAGGCTACACATGTACTTGGCCACACCCTGGACCTTATCATGTCTTATGGGTTTTCCATTGATAACATAAACATTGAAGATGCTTGCTTTTCAGATCATAAGCCCATTGTATTTAATGTCACCCTATCTAGCTTTTTGAGTACTATAAAAACTACAGGTTTTTATTCTCGTTGCATCAACTCTCTCACTGCTAATCAGTTTTCAGATATGTATCATAGTAATGAAGTGTCCACAGCAATTTCAGTTGCTGCTGAACATTCCTCAAGTCCAGATGATCTAATTTCTCTCTTTAACTCTTCTTGTTCAGATATCCTGGATTTTATAGCTCCCCTGAAATATAAATGTCCAAAATTTAAATCACAACCATGGCTGGATGACTCCACTCGTTCGCTTAGACAGATATGTCGAAAACCAGAGCGGCGATGGAAAAAAGATAATCTTACGGTCTCTGTTGACATTTTTAAAGAATCCCTGGAGAACTTTCAGAAGGCAGCAAAAATAGCTAGAGCTAAATACTTTTCTGATATTATCAATAAACATTCTCATACCCCTAAAATCTTATTTAGCACTATAAATTCAATAATTAATCCTCGCATCTCATATGAAGTTGAACAATCACCAGATATTTGTGAGAGATTTTTGAGATTTTTTATTGAAAAGATTGCTGGCATTCAATCTTCATTTGTTCCTCTTTGTTCTAGCTCTTTGGTCGACTGTTCAGTTTCTTCAGCTACCTTGTGCAGCTTTCAGCCGGTGTCTCTCTCTGAGTTAAGGGAATTAGTGATGCAGACGAAATCTTCAAATTCAACTTATGATGCTGTTCCCTCTGACTTTTTTAAAGTTGCTTTTGATACAATTGGTCCTAGTATTCAAGTAATTATTAATTCTTGCTTAGTTTCTGGCACTGTCCCTGCGTTTTTGAAGCATG
>NW_015647079.1:21449-26084 GCF_001515625.1 Sinocyclocheilus rhinocerous
GTTTTTGAAGCATGCAGTTGTCCAGCCATTGCTTAAAAAACCCAATGCTGATATTAATTGCTTGAATAACTATCGTCCTATTTCAAAACTCCCATTTCTTTCAAAAGTTCTGGAAAGAGTTGTCCTGTCACAATTACTTCCTTTTTTAAAATCAACTCATATTCTTGAACCTTTTCAATCAGGTTTCAATACCCACCACAGTACTGAAACAGCTTTGTTAAAAGTGATGAATGATTTGCTACTGTCGGTTGATTCTGGTGATAATGCAGTTTTGGTTTTATTGGATCTTAGTGCTGCCTTTGATACAGTTGATCATAATATCCTTCTGTCACGCCTTGAACATTGGGTGGGCATAAAGGGTACAGCACTTAGCTGGTTTGAGTCGTATCTGAAATCCAGGTCATTTTCAGTGTCTGTTGGCCAGTTTATCTCATCATCTGCCTCTCTTCTCTATGGGGTCCCTCAGGGGTCCATTTTGGGTCCATTACTCTTTAATCTGTATATGCTTCCACTTGGTAATATCATAAGGAAATATAAAATCTCTTTTCATTTTTATGCAGATGATTCTCAGCTGTATCTTCCATTAAAATCTCGAGATTCTCTGCAGCTTCTCATCGACTGTCTTGAGGATATAAAATGCTGGATGTCAAATAACTTCCTGCAGCTCAACAATGATAAAACTGAGGTGATTCTCTTTGGTCCCTCTAAAACTAGAAATTCTGTTGTTGGGAACTTAGAAAACCTTACTCCATATGTTATTTTGCAGTCGCTGCTCCACATTTGTGGAATCAGTTGGCACCTGACATTAGGAGTGCTTCTTCTGTTTTTATTTTCAAGTCCAGACTTAAGACACATTTATACTCTCTCGCCTTTCCGGGCTATTAATTGAATGTGAAACTGTTGTTACTGCCGATACTACAATTTTTTATTATTATTGTTTTTAAAATTTTACGTTATTTTAGAATTTCCTGTATTTTATTATTGGTTTTGTTCAGCACTTTGGTCAGTGTAACGCTGAATTTTAAATGTGCTCTATAAATAATACTTACTTACTTACTTACTTACTATAAGTTAGGCCTATTTGAGAGCTCGCATCCAGTTTTCTGCGATTACATGACTGTGATCTCATGTTACAATAAAGTGCTCACCACATTTGTGTGGGAATGATTAAAATGATGCGGAACACCTGCAATCCCGCACGAACATTCAGACGCTGTAATTGACAGGAGGCGGATGCGTGTCAAACTCACTGTCGGAGAGGAAAGAGAGACGCAGCTTGTATCTATGTATATTCGGTAGATACTGTGGAATATGAGTAATGGAACTGTGTCAGATATTTAAGAATCGCTATCAAAATATAGAAATTTATGATAACACCATGTCGTTTATTTCTCCAAACTTTGAGTCCATAAATTATGCTGAGCTCCTCACTGTTTGATCAGCTCTGCACCGGCTTTTCCCGGTTCAGATATCAGGGCTTTTATTGGTCCCTTTACGATCTGATGTCTTCATCTTATTTTTATTGGCTACTGAAGTTTCGCCAAAGGTGTAATACTCAGATTTGTGGGTCTTGAGGAATCTGTGCTTACCGAGTATTATGCGTGGGTTCTTGGCTATTTCCTGTATCTGTTGTGGCCACTGGATAGAGAAGTCAGACCAAGACTTCTGTGCTCAGAACTCAGTGTTTATTTCGGCATTTCTTTAACTGTGACTTTTCCCCTTACGCTCGTGATATCTTGTGTACAATCTAACTTTATTTAAGCCTTCCCATTTCAATTCTTACAAAGGTTTGAATATCAATTCAAATTGTGGGTGTACTCAGTAATATATGTAATACATTACAATCAGTAACTATGATTTAAAAGTAACAAAGTAGATTATTGAGCTTATTTTGTACTTAAGAACAAGTAAAAGTACTGCTTTAAAAATATACTCAAAAAAGTACAGGTACCCGTAAAAACTAAATAACGTGAGTAGTTGTAATTCATTACCTCCACCACTGCACTATTTACACTTAGTGCAAATAGCTGCTGCTGTTGATTTTTTATTCAATTATTGTTTATTTTTATAATATTTAATATTTAATTATGTGTGTAATTTGAGTTTGTATTATTATTATTTATTTAAAAAAAAAATTTGCTGTAGAGCTACAATTGTAATTTCTAAATAATACAATTTAGTTACAATTTATTTATTTATTTACTTTAATGTTGTCAGGATTCTGGACTGTCTGTGTTGTGTTTTTGCTCCCCATGTGCTCTGCTACCTAGTTTTCCCGGGTGTTTGATTGTTCATTGTTTCCAGGTGTGTCTCCTTATTAGTTTATCCTCTTCATTCATCTGCCCCTCGTTATCTGCCCCATTTAAGTTCTAGCCTGTGCCATTCTCCCTTGTCCAGTATTGAATGTTCGTCTTGTGCTACATGTGTTCCTGTCAGCCATGTGTATCCCGTGTTGGAAGGATTAAAGACTGTGTTTACTGTGAAATCACCTGCGTCTCCTCGTTCCACGCTCCTCGTTGTTGTACAAGCGTGACAAATGTTTTATTAAAGTTCTCATTTGACCCCAAGTTGGTGTTTTTTCCCCAAAAAATATATGGGGGAGGGGGCACAACAATGCAATTCTGCTTAGGGCACCCATTTGGCCAGCAGAGGCCCTGTACCTGGTGCAGATTAAAACATTCCTTTCTGTTAAATAAGATGTGATCTGACACGGGAATCTGTTGTTTTTGAAATCATGCTGAGTGTTCGTTGCGATGTTAGTGGCGGTGTTCCGGTGAATTCAGATCCCCTGTTTCCCCTTCGGTGCGCATGTGTGAAATCACGACGTCATTATTTCGTGCGCAGTGGAAAATGTGTGCTTTATTATCTCAAGTGTCAGTTTATTATGTTATTTCCTGCTTTCCATCAACATAAGGTATATTTCACGTTGTTTGTCAAATACATAAGTAGAATGCTAAAGCATAGAATGTATTGTTTCCAGAGGTTGAAATTTGATGAGAGTTGACAGTTGTTCCACATAATGATGACACTTAAATACATCACCAGCATCACCTCTGTGAATGAAAGTTCTTCTAGAGGTGAGTAGCTTTATAATAATAACAACACTGTACTGTGCAATATGGTTTATTTATGGAAAACATAAGGTTGTCTAACGAAAATTCTACCACGAGACTGTTTAAGAATACTAATGATTATTGTGTATCTATGTATTTATTCACTGACATGAATATTCTCAGGCCTAATAATATATTTTATTATAGTACATGTAAGATTAAAAAAAAAACTATCACATGACACACACACACACACACACACACACACACACTCCTGTTCCACCCACTTTTAAAAACAAAGTTACACCACTGGTCAGACCCCCCCCTGGGGACGAGGGTCTCATCATTGTAGCAAATTAGCTCAAAAGGGAAATGTATATAAATAATTACAATTATTGGTCCCAATTTATATTAAGTGGCCTTAACTACTATGTACTTACATAAAAAAACAAGTACAATGTACTTATTGTGTTCATATTGTATTGCAAAACACTTTTGCTGCAATTGAGGTGGGATACGGGTAAGGTTAGGGACAGGTTTGGTGGTATGGGTAGGTTTAAGGTTGGGTTAAGGTGTAAGGGATGGGTCAACAGTGTAATTATAAATGTAATTACAGAAATTAAATACAGATGTAATTACATGCAGATATTTTTAAAATATAAGTACAATGTAAAAACATGTATGTACACAATAAGTGCATTGTTCCAAGTTATTCATTTAAATGTAAGTACATAGTAGTTAAGGCCACTTAATATAAAGTGGGACCCAATTAATTATAATTAATTACAATTATTTACGTCAG
Organism: Sinocyclocheilus rhinocerous; assembly: GCF_001515625.1. Lineage (NCBI taxonomy): Eukaryota > Metazoa > Chordata > Actinopteri > Cypriniformes > Cyprinidae > Sinocyclocheilus > Sinocyclocheilus rhinocerous. The sequence goes on from NW_015647079.1 coordinate 25,305, forward strand.
CTGCCAGTAGTAACTGTAGCAGAATTAATATTACAATCAACTAATATGTTCGTCCAGCAAACATTCAGTGTAATTTCATATCAACTCTTAGAAAGGATATTTTTGTGGCCACAGTACTAATGCATTAGAGCATGTAAATATCCACCTTATTTTTAAACGTGGAAGTAAGCCATTTTCTGTGAATGTGCGAGACTTCCACTTCATTAGCTGCTGTAGGGAAATAACAAGAAGAATAACGAAGTGCAGTAAACTGTAAAACTGTTTGCTCTACGTGTTCATAATTAAGATAATACATTAAAGGGGTCATATGATGCAATTTCAATTTTTCCTTTCTCTTTGGAGTGTTACAAGCTCTTGGTGCATAAAGAATCACGATGGCGCCACACACGGCCGCCTCAGTGCTTGGCTCTCCAGTGTTTGTACTGTTTTTGTTCGTTTTTCCTGTTTTTTGTTTCTGAAACACGATCAGTTTTAGAAGATGTGTTGTCCCGATCTAGAAGCGCTCTTCGTTAACTGCAAGCCGTTCTATTCGCCGCGGGAGTTTTGCTCGTTCATTCTCGTGAGTGTTTACATTCCTCCGCAAGCGCACGTGAGCTCAGCTTTACAGAAACTTGCTGATCAGATTACAGACACAGAACAACAACACCCAGACTCTGTTATAATCATTCTTGGGGACTTTAATAAAGCAAATCTTTCCCGTGAACTGCCAAAATACAGACAGCACATCACATGTCCCACCAGAGACAGTAATATATTGGATCACTGTTACACCACAATAAA
>NW_015647079.1:26425-34794 GCF_001515625.1 Sinocyclocheilus rhinocerous
GAGCTCACAGAGACTGTAACATCTTATATCAGTTTCTGTGAAGACACGTGCATTCCTACCAGGACTCATTTAACCTACAACAACGACAAACCATGGTTCACTGCAAAACTCAGACAGCTCCGTCAGGCCAAAGAAGATGCTCGTAGGAATGGGGACAGATTCTTGAATAAACAGGCTAAATACACACTGGAAAAGGAGATCAAAGTGGCAAAGATGAATTATATTGGAAAGCTAAAGAACCAATTCTTTTCCAGTGATCCTGCTTCAGTGTGGAAAAGTCTGAAAGACATCACCAATTACAAGACACCATCCCCCAGCACTGTGGAGAATCAACAACTGGCAGACGATCTGAACGAGTTTTATTGCAGGTTTGAAAAAACACCATTCACACCTCCTGCAACCCCCTCTCCCCCCCTCCAGCACTCCAGATCAGTATAGATGATGTGTGCCAGGTCTTCAGAAAGAACAAGAGTAGGAAAGCACCAGGCCCAGACGGTGTGACACCAACCTGTCTGAAAACCTGTGCTGACCAGCTGGCCCCCATCTTCACACAGATCTTCAACAGAAGAAGGTGTAACTTTTATTCTTGTTGTAGTATTGTTGTTGCCTCCGCTGCCATGTCATGAAGGCACTGTGTGTTTCGTTGTGAAAGCGAAACTACTTTGTTTGGCCTTCCAAAAGATAATGTTTTTGTCTCGTCGCTTCGGCCACAAGGCATCATCACCATAGGGTAAGGGGAGTAACATTTCCGTCACACGCTTGAGGTATTCGACCAATCCCAACGCACTGGATAGCTGGCCAATCAGAGCACACCTCGCTTTTCAGACTGATGAGCTTTGTAAAAATCGACGAGTTTCAGAAAGGCGGGGCATAGAGGAGAAACAATAATGTACAGTATGTGGAAAATAATGTGGTTTTTGAAACTTAAACTGCATAAACACATTTCATTACACCAAATACACAAAATAATGTTCTTTTTAGCAACATCATATGACCCCTTTAAAATGAAATGGTAAGACACACCAGTATGCAATATCAAGCCACAAGTTTTGTACAGCTAAAAATAGCTGGAAGTGGATGACACCGGAAGCCAGACACATTAAATTTACTAATGGCTTCTCCCGCTCTTACGAGAAAAATAAGGTGAATAGATCGGATTGTAAAAGGGACACTATTCACAAGCGGTGACAGAACCAGAAACTCATGTAATTTGTGCAAAAAAGTTATATTAACTAAACACAAAAAAAAACATACAATCACTCATACATGGGGGAGTTGAAGTGGATGATTGAAACCATTAGAGAAACCAGAGAATGCAGTTATGGAAAGTGAGTCAGTTAACCACCTGAATGAAACCATCAGTGCCGTTTTACAACAGGGTCTACTGCTTATACTAAAACTCTGTTTTGTTTAGTTAAATATATGATACTTGCATTGCCTTGGCCGTTGAACGAGCATCCGAATGCAGTCTCAGATGAAAGTCTTGATGGTTTGACAGTTTGGGTGGTGTTGGAATTGCGATCATGTTCTTCCGGGTTTGAAGTGTGATGAACTTCAAAGATGTTATTCTGACTCAGTGGTTGTCATGGCTGTAGTCGAGGCCTGACAGGCGCGAATGCGCCGGCCCGGAGGAAGACCTCACAAATCGACCACAGTATGTGAGGGCTCGTGACTGTGAGTCTGATATGGTTGTCTGCAACACAAAAGCCCCAAAGGTAACGGTTCTGGCTCTGTTCCTATTTACTGTCTATTTCTGTTCCTATTTACAGACTTCATGTCAACCTGTCTCTTGCAGAAGTTCTCTGATGACTGCCATCGTCGGTCTGATTACAGATGATGATGACAGGTAGTATAGAGAACTGATCCAGGACTTTGTGGACTGGTGCCAACGGAATTGCCTCCAGATAAATGTGGGGAAAACTAAGGAGCTGGTGGTGGATTTCCGCAGGCACAAACATTGACATTCAGGGAAAGGACATTGAGAGAGTGGATTCTTATAAATACTTGGGTGTTCATCCGAACAACAAACTGGACTAGGCAGATAATACAAATGCAATTTATAAGAAGGGGCAGAGTAGACTCTTTTTGTTGAGGAGATTAAGGATTGCAGGGAGCACAACTGAAGACCTTTTTTGACTCTGTGGTGGCCTCAGCCATCTTCTATGGAGTGGTCTGCTGGTGTAGCAGCATCTCTGCTGCAGACAGGAAGAGATTGGACAAATTGATCAAGAAGGCCAACTCAGTCTTGGGGATGCCCCTGGACACAGTACAGGAGGTGGAGGAAAGGAGGATGGTAGCTAAGCTAACATCCTTGCTGGAGAACGACTCCCACCCCCTGTATGAAAATTTCATCTCTGAGCAGCTCCTTCAGTGAGAGACTGTTACATCCTAAGTGTCTGAAGGAGCGATACTGAAGGTCTTTTCTCGCTGCTCCTATCAGATGTTATAATCAGAGCTGCTCCCAGTGAACCAGTTACCATATTTTAAGTACAATTTGTTTGTTTGGTTTGATAGTTTACAAATTCGTAGATAACAAACATGCTATAGGTGAGGTCATATTAACTAAGGATTCTATCATAAGCATGCATAAAACAGTATACAATACAAAAGACAATATACAAGAACAGTAATAATATACACAATGACCTGAGAATATGTGTGTTAATTCAAAGAAAGATTTGTTTATGAATTAATTACAGAAGAGTCCATTTCTATGGGCATTATGTGTCTTTCCTATGAGGAAAATGAGTGAGAGTTGCTTAGCCTGCATTCCTTTGAGCAATAAAACCAGTGTTATCAGATGATTTGTCTTTGGTTGCCATGGAACCAGAGGCCTGTTCTGCCTTTTCGAGGTGTTAGTTGCATTTCAAGGGAAGGGTCCATAGACCCTAATAATAATAATAATAATAATGCATTTTATTTATAAAAAGCGCTACAGCAAATATAGTATAAAATAAACACAATAAAATAAAATATTAAGACACAAACACTATCTTAAAATGTTTTTAACGGTTTCTTAAAACTATATTCATATAGTAAATTAGTGGGAGCATTCCTTACAGTTAAATGAAGTGCATTCCACAACCAAGGGGCCTCTACAGAGAAGGCTCTTTCACCCATAGTTTTTAACCTGCAAGAAGGCTGTTTAAGGAGGAGAGAGTCTGCAGAACGGAGAGATCGAGGAGGCATGTATGGATTAACTAAATCACAAATGTGTAAAGGAGAAGTTCCTTGTACAGCTTTGAATGTTAAAGCAAGAATTTTAAAATCAATATGAGCATGGACCGGAAGCCAATGCAGGTTCCTAAGCACGCCAGAGATGTGCTGACGAGAAGGAGTATGAGTAAGGATACGTGCCGCTGAGTTCTGAATGCATTGCAGGCGCTTAATAGATTTTGCAGGTAAACCAAAATAAAGGGCATTACAATAATCAATCCTAGAGGTAACAAAAGCATGGACAAGCCTTTCAGCATCAGGTAGTGAAAGAAAAGGCCTAATCCTGGCAATATTCCTGAGATGAAAAAATGCTCATGATATGCGCGTCCAGTGTCAAGTAAGAATCAAAAAGAACACCAAGATTACGAACTTGAGAAGATGGCAATATTACACTATTATCAAGATGCAAACTGAAATTTCTACCATTGCAGGCAGCTGCAGGGGTACCAACGAGAAGGACCTCTGACTTGGTCCCATTCAGTTTAAGAAAATTGTGGAACATCCATAATTTAATTTCCTGCAAACAGTCAGAGAAATACCTGTAATATTAGTTTTTGTGCTAATATAAATTTGGGTATCGTCAGCATAGAAATGAAACCCTAAACCATGCTTTATAATAATCTGCCCTAGAGGAAGCATGTAAATACTGAAGAGTATAGAGCCTAGGACAGACCCTTGAGGTACACCATGACAGATCTGTCCGATGTTAGATTTATTGTTACCTAGAACAACAAACTGGGAACGATCATTAAGGTAAGATTTAAACCACTCTAGCACTGTACCAGAGATACCAAGCCAAGTCTCCAGTCTCTCAATCAGAATAGAGTGACACACCGTATCAAAGGCTGCACTCAAATCCAACAGCACCAGGATAGTAAGGGCACCAGAGTCAGCAGAGACAAGGAGATCATTCATGACTCGAACCAAGGCAGTCTCAGTACCATGTCCTGATCGAAACCCAGATTGAAAAGTTTCTAAGAGCTTGTTCAGGGACAAGTGAGAATGAAGTTGCGACACGACAACACGTTCCAGAACCTTCGCCAAAAAAGGAAGATTAGATATTGGCCTATAGTTTGATAGGTCAGACATATCACACCCAGGCTTTTTGAGGACAGGTGTGATGGCAGCAACCTTAAGAGCTTGGGGAACAGATCCAGTAATAAGGGAGATGTTGACAATGTTCAAAATGAGAGGACTGATAGATGACAGACACTCTTTGAGAACAAAAGTTGGAATAGGGTCCAAAATACATGTAGTTGAATTCATTGTCATAATTAATTTAAGAATGTAATCAATGGTGACTGTATTAAAACTAGAAAACAGATTAAAAGGAAAGTTTGAAGGATAAATCTCAGAAGGTGCACACAGAGAGACAGAACTAATGGAATGATAAATATTTAATTTTTTTTCTGTAAAAGATTTCAGAAACGTATTGCACTGCTGCACAGAGGAACCTAACCCTAGGTTTAAGAAGTTTGTTAATTACCTTAAACATCTTATTAGGATTTCCAGTACCATCATTAAGGACTTGTGAGTAGTATTCAGTTCTTGCTGTCTTGAGGGCTTCATTGTACTGAACTAAATGCTCATCGTACATAAGTTTATGGACAATAAGAGATTATTTTTTTATATTGCTGTTCCAGCTGCCTGTTCTTAGCTTTGAGAGCCCTAAACTCAGTAGTAAACCAGGGTGATGATTTTGTGAATGAGACAGCACGTTCTTGCCTATGGGCCAGCACATCTAAAGTTAATTATAAAATTAAGTTATATTGGTGAACAGTATTACATGTAGAATTATCATTGATCATGCGCGAAAAGTGATTAAGATCAATATTTTTTAAAGATTTCTAAAACTAATAACCCTTTTTAGTGACATTTGTAAGGGAATAGGAAGATTAAAACTCAAGAGCTTGTGATCATTAATGCACAAATATTTTCCCTCAAGCTGATTAATATCAACACCAGCTGTACACAACAAATCAAGTGTATGACCTTTCCTATGAGTAGGAAAGTTGACATGTTGAATCAAGTTAAAACAATCCAAAATCTCCATAAAATTTGCAGTATGATTACAACTAGGATTATCAACATGAATATTAATATCTCCAATAAGAATCATAGATGTACAGAGATAATTAACAGATGCAAGAGTTCTGTGAGTTCATCAAAAAACAGAGGGTTGGGTTTCGGTGGACGATATATAAACAGGATAAGAACAGGAGAAACACCACTGACTTTAAAAGCAATACTCTCAAATGATGAAGCAGAAGGAACAGCAATTTCAGTAACAGAGACCTCAGCTCTATAGACAACAGCGAGGCCACCCCCTTTAACCTTTGCTCTGGGTTTGTCAATATATGTAAAGCTTGGTGGAGAACACAGATTGAGATTTAAAAAATAATTTTGTTGGTGCCAAGTTTCAGAAATACAGAATACATCAAGTTTTTTGTCCAGAATGATGTCATAGAGTAAATCCATCTTTTTGTTTAATGAGCGAACATTGCACTTTGTCAGAATTCTTGGTGGACACTTGTGGATTAGCATAAATTCGCAAGGCAAACACCATGAGGGGTATTTTGTTGAGTATCAGAACGTGTGGGACAGGAACATAATACTTTGATATTAGATCCTGTGATGTTAAAGTTCCTCCGTGATCCCCTATGTACATATTTAGGATTATGTAAGAGGTGAAGTGATCGTAAAGTTTCACAAACGCGTATGTCAAGAGACAAATGGTGTTTCTGTGAAAGCAGTTCAAACAAAAGAGTACCTTATCATGACGTAGTCCAGGTGTTCTTTGTCAGAATTCTTGGTGGACACTTGTGGATTAGCATAAATTCGCAAGGCAAACACCATGAGGGGTATTTTGTTGAGTATCAGAACGTGTGGGACAGGAACATAATACTTTGATATTAGATCCTGTGATGTTAAAGTTCCTCCGTGATCCCCTATGTACATATTTAGGATTATGTAAGAGGTGAAGTGATCGTAAAGTTTCACAAACGCGTATGTCAAGAGACAAATGGTGTTTCTGTGAAAGCAGTTCAAACAAAGAGTACCTTATCATGACGTAGTCCAGGTGTTCTAGAACCCGCTCTCCACAGAGCCCTGTCAATATTAAAATACAGATGACAACAGATGGCAAGCAAGTCTGCATAGTAACGTCGAGGTAAAATCCAAGGCGCTTGTGATGAAATGGATATGCAAACACACTCGTACAGTGGGGTACGGTTTGATCCAATCAAAGGTCCAGGTAAAATCCAGGTGTTATGATAAAAACAGAGCTTCCGAACACGCTGCTATGCGGGAGCACAGAAAACACAAGGGAGCAAAAATCCAGGCACACCGCTAAAATACATCACAGAATACACAGGGCACAACAAAGAGCAGTGTCCGATCAGTCCACTACAGTAGAAGCACAACCCAAATAGCAAGGCATAAAAGTCGAAAATCCGAGGCAATAAAGCTAAAAAGATTAAATATTAAAAATAATAAACCAAGCATAAAAATACTGAGTGAAGAAGCGGCAGACTAAACGTGCCAGTCATTCGAGTTTTATTGTCATTCCGCTACATGTGTGGACATACAGTGGAACGAAATGTCGTGTCCCGCAGGACCACGGTGCTACATAAATAAACATAAATATAAATATACAACACTAGATGTAAGAACAATTTTTAAACCTATACATAACTAACTTACTGAAAGCGGTCATCTAACTATACATATACTATAAATAGTTGACTATACATATACATAACCTAAGACAGACTATACAAGTACTTTACATGACAACTGTGCATGATATTGTGCAAAAGAGGTATTTAAGGTTAAGAGGTAAATTGTCACGCTCCCGGGCTGATCTGTCTGTTCTTCCCTTTTTTCGGTTGTGTGTTGTTGTGTTTACACTTACAATGTGCTTCTGTGTCATCATGGTGTCCGTCCCTGCCCTCTTGTTTGTTCCATTAATTATCTTATTATTGGCCACGCCATCACCTGCTCAGCATTATGTTAATCACACCTTCCCTATTTAGTCTCCTCGTGTGTGTGCTGTCTTGTGTCTGATCGTTGTTTTGTGCTCCGTGCAATCATCTTACTTGATACGTTCACACATCAGACGATCGCGAACGCCAGTGACCGAGTATAAAACATTCAACATATTAACATTATAACTCACATTACTTTTATATCGTTGCTGTCTATTTTATAGAACATAAAAAAAACTTCCTGGCGTTGTGAGACATTATATGCAATGAATGAATCTTCATAATGTTTCACTTGATTATACATTTAGTCAGGAATCATGGTTTGGAAAAAGTAACTAGTAAAATATGTACAAGTTATGTCACAGTAACACAATAACAACTAATGCAAGTAGGCTAATAAAAAAGACTTACTAGTGTAAATGATATCCTCCACTGAATATCAAGCCGGCGCGTTCTTCTGAGGAAAATCCGAAGCTTATTCCTCTCTGCGCCTCTTTCTGTTTTATTTCTCTCAGCGCGTCTTCTTCCAGAAGCGAAGTAGCCGAGATGAACTTGAGGAAAAGTCTCGCTGCTTTGTTTGCTGTGATGTGGGCGTTTACATGCGCGCGTCTCACGTGGACTATTGTAATATCAAAAGCGCGATAGGTGCATGGGCGTGGTCACATTAGCGATAATGAAGGCAGACGGCTAAGACTTGACATCGCGTTGGTTTCATACTGATTACTTTGTCACATAATATTTGTTTTTGTCATGACAAAGTAGACATGTTAAGCTTTCTATAGATATATCTCTCATGTGTGTCTGTCAAATATTCGCTGAGTTTCAGTTCATTTTAGTGACGCGTTTCAAACAGATATGCGCGGACAATGAGACGGCTAAAAGTGTTTTGAGTTTGAGCTCCGTCAAGTTAATTCTTTGTCGTCTAATTTTCTATTTTAAAATCAATTTTATACACCATCATTTATGAAGGAGCATTTTAAGTTATTTTCGCTCTTTTCGCTGAAATCTGCAAGTGGTGCCGCCAGCGCCACCTCGACCCCAGGAGGTTAAAGGTGCAGTAGGTGCAGTAGGAAAATGCTAACTTTAGCCTGATAGCACTGAAACCGAATGTCCCACCCTTCCTGCAATCGCCGTCCAAAGCCACGCCCCCTGAACGCATTTACACTC
>NW_015647079.1:38054-44056 GCF_001515625.1 Sinocyclocheilus rhinocerous
TGGTGCATTGAGAAAAGAGTGTGTTTCTACAGGTGTTTTTTCCAGCTCACTCACCTGTGTGTAGCACACTCGAGAGTTGTACAATGTTTTCCTTGTAACATGGAGTGTTTATAAGAAAGTGTCTGGTGCATTTAGAGAGAAAAGGGTGTGTTTCTACAGGTGGTTTGTCCAGCTCACTCACCTGTGTGTAGCACACTCTTTGAGGTTTTCAACGGTTTACATGTGGTGCATGGGGGAGGATCTTGGTTTCAGGAGATAGGGTTGTGGATGGGGTTTCAGAGGGAGGTGAGGTGATTAGAATTGAGGGCTCTCACAGCCTGGGGTAAAAAGCTGTTGAGCAGTCTTGCAGAGTGGGCTCTGATGCTCCGGTACCGTCTTCCTGATGGCAAGAGCTGGAAGAGATAATGGGAGTGATGGATGGAGTCATTCACAATGCAGGTGGCTTTACTGGAGCATCATGCAAGGAAAGTGTCCAGAATGGAGGGGAGAGGGGCACAGATGATCTTTGCAGCTGTGTTCACTGTCCGCTGTAGGGTCTTGCGGTCAGCAGCACTGCAGTTCCCGTACCAGACAGTGATACAGCTGGTCAGCACACTCTCAATGGTGCCCCTGTAGAATGTAGTGAGGATGGGGGGAGGGAGACTTGCTCTTTTAAGTTGGCGCAGGAAGTGGAGCCACTGTTTTGCCTTCTTGGAGAGTGATGTAGTGTTGGTGGTCCAGGTGAGGTCTTCTGTTATGTGCACTCCAAGGAATTTTGTGCTGCTGACTCTCTTCAAGCTCAAGCTGTCAGTCAAGCTGTCGATGGTCAGTGGGGGGTGGTCAAGAGAGTTCCTCCTGAAGTCCATCACAACCTCATTTGTCTTACTCACATTGAAGGACAGGTTATTTGCACCACACCATTCAACCAGTTGTGCCACTTCCACTCTGTAAGGTGTTTCACAATTGTTGCTGATGAGACCTACCACAGTTGTTTCATCAGCAAACTTGATGATGTGGTTGGAGCTGAACTTGGCAGTGCAGTCGTGGGTCAGCAGCATGAAGAGCAGCGGGCTGAGCACACAGCCTTGTGGGGCACCTGTGCTCAGTGTGGTAGTGCTGGAGGTGTTGTGAGCTGTTGTGGGATTATTGTGTTGAATGCTGAGCTGAAGTCGATGAACAGCATTCTAACATAGGAGTCTTTATTTTCTAGGTCGGTAAGAACCAGGTGGAGGGTGAAGGAAATTGTATCGTCTGTAGAGCGGTTTGGATGGTATGCAAACTGGAGCAGATCGAGTGTGTTGGGGAGGCTGATTTTGATGTTGTGCATGATTAACCTCTCAAAGCACTTCAGAGTCAGTGTTATGGGACGGTAGTCATTTAGACTGGACACAGGTGATTTCTTTCAGGTGATCTTTCAGCTGTGCAGCACAGTCTCTCAGTACACGGCCAGGTATGTTGTCAGGACCCGCAGCCTTGCGTGGGTTAATCCTAGATAGGGTCTTCCTTACATCGGCTGGAGACAGACAGAGTGCCTGGTCTTTGGGAGGTGTGTGCAGTTTTTGTGCAGGTGTGTCATTCTGCATTTCAAACCGTGAATAAAAGTGCATCTGGGAGGGATGTGTCATCATCACAGGCCTGTGGCCGGGGGCTTGTAGTCAGTGATAGTCTGAATGGCTTGCCACAGGCTGCGTGTGTCTCTGCTGTCTGTGAAGTGATTATTGATTTGTTGTGTATATGTCCGTTTTGCATTCTTGATGCCACAGGAAAGATTGGCTCTTGCTGTTTTGAGGGCTGCTTTATCTCCTGATCTGAATGCATCAAATCGGGTCTTTAGCAGCCCACGAACCTCTGCTGTCATCCACAGCTTCTGGTTTGCACGTGTGGTGATGGTCTTGGTGACTGTCACATCATCAATCCACTTTTTGATATAAGCACTCACAGTTTCAGTTTACTCCTGCAGGTCTGTGTGGTTGATGTAGGTGGCTGCCTCTCTAAACATGTTCCAGTCTGTGCACTGAAAGCAGTCCTGTAGTGTTGAGGTAGCATCATCTGGCCAAATTGTGATTCGTTTTTGAACCAGTTTGGCGAGTTTCAGAAGTGGTTTGTATGCTGGGATTAGCATAACAGAGATGTGATCCGAGTACCCGAGGTGGGGGTGGGGTTAAGCCTTGTAGTGTCCAGTGTGTTGTTTCCCATTGTTGCAAAGTTCACATGTTGGTAGAACTTTGGCAAAACTGTCTTTAAGTTTGCGTGAAGTCACCAGCTATGATGAATAAGCCGTCTGGTTATTTGTTTGTTGTTCACTGATGGCGCTGTACAGTACAGCTCGCGAAGCGAGTCCTTAGCGTTCACACATGGGGGAATGTAAACTGTGACAATAACAATGGCTGTGAATTCCCACGGCAGATAGAACAGTCGACACTTCACAAACATAAACTCCACCAGCGATGAACAGTGTTTTGTCACTACCACAGCATTGTTACACCATTCTTTGTTGACGTACACACACAAACTACCCCCGCTTTTCTTACCAGACAGTGATGAATCTCTGTCCGCTCGGTAGCAGGTTAGCGCATGCAGCTGAATGGCGGATTACGGGATGTTGTCGTTTAGCCATGTTTCAGTGAAAACAAAGACACAACAATCCCTTGTCTCATGCTGTGTAGACCAACTGAGTTGAATTAAATCCAGTTTATTTTCCAGAGAGCGAAAGTTTGAGAGCATGAGTGATGGAATCGCTGGTCTAGTGGGGTTAGCCCTTAGCCTAGCTCGTATACCTCCACGTTTGCCACGCTTCTGTCCCCTCTCACACCGCCGGCGTTGCCGCTTTGTGCGGGTAGTGTCTGTAGGCAAGGCCGCGGTCTCGAGGTTCGGCTTCAGCAGCAGACAGAGGACTCGTAGCTTCTCAGTAGTTACTGGCGAAAGTTGATGTTTGTACACACTGCTGATTTCCAGAAGGCTCTGGCGATCATAGATGTGTTTCCGAGTGTTTATCTGATGATTTTGCGATAAAGTGAGACTGTTTTAAGACGAGGAGACAAGACTAACAGACATAAAAATACTCTCTTTAGGACCAGGAGTAGCCACTGCGTCCAAACGCACCACCATCTTTATCCATTTCAGCATTCTCTCCACCGGAAATGATGGTCTATTTTCATGGCAATAACAGGTTGGCTTGATGGTTGGGTGAGGGGTGTTAGGGATTATTTGTTGAATATAACAAATAATTGTGTGTCTGATACGTCCACATGCTACATACATCCCCCCTTTTCGAACGTTGTTGTCTGTCCAATAGACAACAGTGAGCGACGTCAAAGGTGCAGAACAATTATCTGCCACTCAATGCTGGGAGACAGTAGTGGCTCCCTGACTGTTGGTGCCTTCAGGAGTGGTTGTGGTGCCATGGGGGATGCTGTCAGGCAGTGTGCTGTGGTGATGTAGGTGGTAGCAAGGTGCGAGTCCTCAAGCTTGTGCAGCAGGTGTCGAGGCGGTGTCACACCTGTCATCCTGAAGTGAGTTGGTCTGGGGCAGATGATTGTTTGTAGGTGCTGTTAACCAGTAGGCTATCCGTGGTGCCTGCGGTTTGGAACAGCTGGGTTAGACTCTCACTTATGAGAGGGCAGGAGGTTCCAGGGGTCACAGGGTAGTTTATGGAGATTTATAGTGTGAAGAGAGTTTCCAACTGACCTAGTGATGGTGGCAGGAGAGCAGCAGGTGGTTGTTAGCTCTCTGTTCTGCTCGAACGTCACCAGCAGTCTGACGATTGTGGTGTCGCTTTGCTCTTGTGGCAGCACCGACTTGAGCTTGCCTGATCGAGGTTGGTAGAGGTTTCGCTGTTGGGCATGTGGACCCATTGCTCTATCCAACGTTGTCGGGCTGCTTCTGGGCTGTTGATTGGTTTACAGGAAGCTCCTCCCTTGGAGGGGTCTGATGCTGTGTTGTGTTGGGCAAAGAGTCAGAAGTTTGTCCTTCCCAGTACTCCTCAGTTCAGTTCTGTTCAAGGAGCTCCTTAGCTAGTGTCAGCAGCTCAGCAGTATGCATGTCCTGCTGTCCTTGTGCAGCCTCCGTTCGGCACCTGTGTGAAGGATGTGGAGGAGGATGTTGTGGTGGACTGCTGTTGGACATACTGTGGTGTTCGCAGGGTGAGAATGCCCTTTTCCATGGCTTCTCCCAGTGGTAGATCTGGAACCTGGGTCTGTTGCCATGGTGGCGGTTCTGTCCTCTGTTGGCTAGTGGCTTTCCATAGAAGGGCCTTGCATTGTGGCAATGCTGGGTGCTTTCTGGTGTCTGCTTTAGATTCTGGGTTGAGCAGTTCATAATCAGTGGGGTCTTACGAACAACTTTAGTTGAGGCCTTGTGCTTGTTAAAGGCCTTCTGTGTCAGGTAACACAGTTGTTGAATAGGCATTGTGCGGCAGGCCATACTGCCTAAATGGTGACTCACAATAGGATGGAGGTTTCGGAGGAAGAGGCTGTTGAAGCTGGTGTCTTCCTCCATCCCAGGTTCATTGCGATGTCCGAAGTAAACTCATCAAAGTCTGTGGTAGTAAGCATGGGGAGTTTCATGCCGGCCCTGTTTGGTGTCTTAAGCCCGGCTCACACTATGCGATTTTGACGACGATTTGGTCATCTGAGACAAATTTTGAAAATCCTAAAAGACTCCTATAATCCTAGGCTAAAATCTGTAGTCTTTGATCGTTAGTTTGACATGTTCACCGACAGCCGATTAATGGCCGTTGCGATCAAATTTTACCTCCGACGAACTTCTGGCGGTGTCAGAAGATTTGGCGCACAATCCTGCAGTGTGACATCTACGACGAACGTCAAACTGTCTTCGTTTTTCAAGACAAGCCATGATCAGAATTAATGCAAGAGATTTCTTCTAACCGCATAAACTTCAGCGCTCTCGTCCTCCGCTCACGGAATTTATCTGATACGTTGCCTTTGCTATGATAAACACTGGTTGCGCTGCTGTTTTCATGTGGGTGTGTAGTGCTGCTTGCACTATTCTGCATAAATACGCCGGTATTGCTGCCATTCATATACTTTTAATGATAGCCAACATTACAGCCCCGCGTGCAATGCAGCTCGCAGTCACTGAACGTGATAAGGTTGATAAGGTAAAACTCCGGACAAGTTTTCTTGCGCGCACCCGTTTTTAACACGTCTTGACTGTCGTACAGTCTGACATTAATGACAACTGAGATCCCACAGTGTGACATGATCATCATGTTCGTACAGTCTGACAAGTACAATCCTAAAGGACTTTTAAAAAAATCGCACAGTGTGAGCCCGGCTTAAGGTGGCGAACAGACTGTATTCAGACTCTGGGTCTGAGAACTCCTTTATGATGGCTTGTTTTAGCTGCTGGTAGTCCGTTTGAATGTGTCCTGGCTGTTGAACCAGGAAGCGTTGCACCTCTGGGCTAGAGGTGATCCAGAGCAGATAGAGTATATTTTGGTGGTTCACAGTGGTCTAAGACTGCAGGTGAAAGTCAGTGTCTCGCAGGTAGGCGTGGACATCATGGTCTCCTGCAAGATCTGGTGTGAATGTTGGGATGTTTCTGGCCATTCGGTTGAGGTCTTTGAGTGTCACTCCATGTGCTGTTTCAGGGCTTGTCTGAATTAATCCTTTTCCTTCTGCAGCTGCAGAAGTTTTCAGGAGGTTGACTTGTGAAGTGTCAAGCAGAGGGCTTTGGCTCCCCCCTTTGTATCGGTGTACAGGGGTGAAGGGGTTTGCACTGCTGGCTGTGTGACGTGCAGCAGGGTGTCTTTTACTTGAGTCCATGTGCAGTCTGCAGTGGTGGAGGTAACAAATTACAACTACTCACGTTACTGTAATTGAGTAGTTTTTTTGGATACTTGTACTTTTTTGAGTATATTTTTAAAGCTGTAATTTTACTTGTACTTAAGTACAAATTAAGCAAAATAATCTACTTCGTTATTTTTAAATCATAGTTTGTTACTGAGTACGCCCACAATTTGAATTGATATTCAAACCTTTGACGGCACTTCAGTAGCCAAT
>NW_015647079.1:44113-53895 GCF_001515625.1 Sinocyclocheilus rhinocerous
ACAATTTGGAATGATATTCAAACCTTTGACGGAACTTCAGTAGCCAATAAAAATAAGATAAAGACATCCGATCGTAAAGGGACCAATAAAAGCCCTGATATCTGAACTGGGAAAAGCCGATGCTGCAGCAGGTTTTGAAGACCTGATCAGACAGTGAGGAGCTCAGCATAATTTATGGACTCAAAGTTTAGAGAAATAAACGACATGGTAGTGTTATCATAAATATCTATATTTTGATACTGATACATGTTACGGGGCGACAGAGACGTGAGACGTGCGACATCTGCAAAGCTTTTATTTAAAAGCGTGGTCATAAAAACAGGCAAGGTTCTGACAATGGCAAACAGGTATATTGAGGGCAAGACAAAAGAGGAATCCAAAACAAGCAATAATCCAATCGAGGTGCAATCACAGTCCGAATCAGCAAGGCAAAGGGTAAATCCAAGACAGGCTATAAACTTCAGGGCAGGCAGAAATCAGACAGGACGAGATAACAGGCTAGGATCAAGACACGGGAAAACAGACCCACTGGGATCGACTAGAGTCCTGGCCGAGTGCCATGACTGGTACCCTCCTGTCTGAAACCGCCGGTGGCCTGCAGCATCTGAGCCGGAAACAGCTCGACAACAACCTGAGCGACCTGATGTCACACAATCCTACACAGGACTACAGCCACAAAGATCTCACCAAGATCATCGGGTCACTAGCCCACAACCTCCTCGCTCAGGCAAAGCTGACTCCAGAATGCCTTGACTGATCTCCGTGTAGACAAAGCACGCCGAGAGCAGTGGGAAAAGGACACCAGAGAGGAACTGAGTGAAAAACTCCAGCAAGCAAAGGCTCTCCTGATGAGAGCAGAGACTGAACTCAAAGAGAGAGATGCTAGGACCAAGGCCTGTGAAGGCCACCTGCAAAGTTCTCGGGTTGAAATCAGTGCCCTGGCCCAACAAAGAGACTATTTAAAAAAAGAACTTGACACTGTTCATCGAGAGCTTAAACATGCATATAGACTGCAAAGTGACTCTGAAAGGGAAATGCACACCACAGAATTTCCCCTAACCAGCAGGCTGATACCTCCTAGTCAAGAATTCCGAGTTCGAAAGGGGGGTGAGAGCCCACTGCTCAGGACATCACCTACCTGCATCCCAGAACCCCCAGCAGCAGCAAGGGGGTGGGAGCCTTTTCAAAGGCTGCCTGCCAGTTGAGCCAGTAACTGATTGGAATGTAAATGGGAGCTTTTAAAAACTTGATCAAGTTAAATTTGTATAACAACAGCGAAGAAACCCTGTTGCTTATAATTTTTATTGTGTACTAGCAGCCAAGAAATCCTGCCACACATCATTGTGCAGTTAAGTTGCACAAACTGTAAGAATCTAAGCCACATTGTTCTTGTGATAGCTGCAATAAATTGTCCGTTAGAATGAGAGCAATCTCACACTAAATCAAGGAATGATTACTGCCATGGAACTTAAACAGGGCAGACAGGAGTCAAGTCAAGTCAAGTCACCTTTATTTATATAGCGCTTTTAACAATACAGATTGTGACAAAGCAACTGAACAGCATTAATTAGGAAAATAGTGTGTCAATAATGCCTAGAGGGCAGGCTGTTTAAGTATCTAACACTTCTTGAACTCCACCTCTACCCTCCTGATTTCACCTTGTGTGGGCTCACCCACTCCCCTTGTGCGCATTCTCAGCTAGGTCGACTCTCTCTCCCTAAATCCATGTACTTCAATTTGTTTTATTTTTAATTTTCCTTCTGCTTCTTTAGTCATTATTATCATTCTCACCATTCTAGTTACCTGCCGTTTTATTTCTTTATTTTAGTATTATTTTTGTTTCTACTTTATTATCTTTTATTACTTTTATCATTTTTGTTTTGTTTTGTTCCTTTTTTTTAATTTATTTTTTTTAATTATATTAGCACAAAAACTTGATATTTTGAGCACTCAATTTGTTGTAAAGGCTCCTTTAAGAGAGAGCTTTTATTCTGATATTGTACGTCATCATCCGGCTGAGTAGTCTCGTGAGTTGAGCCGCTGCTGTTGTTGAACGCTGAAAGGACATTAATTCCTGTTTATTTCTGATATTTCCTGCAGAAGTCACTTTCGAGACTAATGCCTCTACTGCCTGTCATTGATAATCTCCTATCAATACATTCCCTAAACCTGATCACCGGTGTCCTCATCCTTATATAATTATTGTGTTCTAACCGGCACCCAGGGGGTTCACTCATCCCAGTCTGAATCAGATCCTGACAGTCAAAAGTCTCTCCAACATTGTGGTCCTTCGAGCCGGATGAGTGTTCCTTTCTGATATGATAGACTCTGATGAGGAGATTGTTGGTGGAGCTCACCCTAACTCATCCTCCAACCTACCTAGAGCAGTATGAGGTGCAGTTTCCTCGACGCAGACCTATCTCCGAGCCTGATGTTTTCCGCATCGTGGAGACACCTGTTCCAGCCTGGTCCCTGTCCTTTCAGCCATGTGTTACCCTTCCTGGTAGTGACCATGTCCGTCCTGATGGCTCACAGATCCTGACATCCAGTTATCAGCCTGCTCAGCCTGCGGTGGGCCCTCAGCTAGTCCCTTCCTCACCTTCAGTTTCAAGTGCTTCTGCCCATCTCAGTGAGCTACAGCACCTGCGCCACGAGCGTGCCGTCTTCGAAGCTGACCTGAGAGAGTTAAGAGCAGTGCGTGCAGAAGTTCGAGAGTTAGTTCAAGCAGCGCAGTCCCTTCAAGCAGACCTTAGCCAAGCCAGAGGCCAATCTCTTTCGCCAGTGCAGCCCTTGGCTTTGCGGTTGTCCAGTCCTCTAGTGAAGCCCCGTGTATCCACTTCTGTAGTCGATTATGATCCTTTCCCTGATCTTCCTCCGCCGCCTTGGCCTGAGCCTGATGCAGTCTTAGCTAGACAAGTAGGTGACCTTGAGTTGTCCGATGCAGCTACTTCCTTTCAGCCTGTGGTCTCGGGGTCTCAGCAGTTACCCTTGGTGCTCCCTACCACTCGTTCGCACCCTCCTCGACCTAGTGTTCCTGATGTTGGTGAATTCCCTCCGCCTCCTACTCCTGAGGACCTCAGAGAGTTGTTTACACCTAGTGCCATGCCGTTGCCTACCCACGGCCAGTTAGCGCCTGCCAATCCTCGTGTCCCAGCCTTTCTTCCTCAGTCAGAGCCTAAGGTGCGGCCTGTAATCCCTTACTCTGAGTCGGTGTATCGTGGCCCCCCTCCTACAATCCCCAAGTTTACTCATCCAGATCCTAGTGAGTTCGCTCGCCTTCACATTGCCCTGGAGAACCTGCTCCCACCAGATGGCACTGAGCTGTTTAAGTACTAGATCCTGGTAGACCACCTTAAGTTCGAAGAAGCTAAGATGATAGCTGATGCTAATTTGAATTCCCCTACCCCCTTCACGGACACTATGTCAGCACTTTGGGACAAGTATGGCCAGCCACACCTTGAGGAGGATAGCTAGTGTACTTGACAGTCCTGACGTTAGACAAGGTGACATATCAGCCTTCCAGAGATTCGCTCTCCAAGTCCAGTCCCTGGTCGGCCTTTTGAGACCCTTAGGACGTGATGGGGAGTTGGAGTTGAGTTGTGGTTCCTACGTCGCACGCCTTCTAAGCAAGCTTCCCCCAGAGCAGAGAGCGGAGTTTCGACGGCATATGTTTCGTCAGCCTGGTTCTACCCCTAACCTTGTGGACCTTTCGAATTGGCTTCAGTACGAGACCTGGTGTCAGAGTTACGATGCAGAGTTGATGTCTAAGAGCTCACATGCTGGCAAGAGATCTGTTGCTATTCTGCATGGAGCATCCTCAGCCCCATCCTCATCCTTGTCCCCTTCCCCAGTTGCGTCTTCCATACCTTGTAGAGGTTCCATGCAGCCAGTGAAGCCTGCTAGAGCGAAGCGTTATTGTCTTTCTGTGATGCATCTGAGCATTACCTGAGTCAGTGTGCGTCCTTCGCCCAACTTACCCCTGATCAAGTAAAGACCTGGATCCGTAGTCACAATCGCTGTTGACGCTGTGCCAGATCCCACCATGCTGCCCAATGTGATCTGAAGAAGCCCTGCAGTCTTTGCCGTGGCCTACATCTTCGTTCCCTTCACGACGTGAATGTCAGTCCTTCCTCTACTGAGGATTCTGCTACTGTGGAGAAGATTTGCTTCACAAGTTTCTCCTCAGACAGGTTCTTCTTGGATAAGCCTTCTGTTAGCGGCCGTGTGAGGCTCAAAGTGGTTCCAGTGCACCTGCGCTATGAGGATCACACCCTGGATACCTTTGCCCTCCTGGATGACGGGTCGGAGCGAACAATCCTGCTGTCCACTGCCGTTGAAGCCCTGGGCATTCAGGGTGTTCCAGAAGACCTTCCATTACGGACAGTCAGAGACGATGTTCAGGTCATTCGTGGTCGTTCCATATCCTTCCAGATTTCTCCCATCTACCGACCGCAGATCGGTTATCAGAGAGCCTTTACTGCTGATTGCCTTAACCTGTTGCACCAGTCCTATCCAGTTGAGCAGTTACGGCGGAAGTACAGACACTTGAGGGGCCTTCCTATTCGTACCCTTACTGATGTCCAGCCCTTGCTCCTTATAGGTTCTGACCAACCGCACCTTATCACCCCCACTGAGCCTGTTCGATGGGGCGGCCCAGGCGCGCCAGTTGCTGTTCGTACCCGCCTGGGATGGACACTTCAGGGCCCTGTTCCTTCTATGGGTTGTCCTTCGACTCCTCGCCAGTGCTTGCTTACCTCTTTGGTTCCTGTCCAAGATGAGCTCCTTCATCACGTTCAGAAATTGTGGCAGTTGGATACAGTTCCTTACCGTGAGTGTAAAGAAGTTACTCGTTCCAAGCAGGATCAGGAAGCCCTTCAGCTGCTTGACCTCAAGACCCTTACCCTAGAGATCGAGGGTGTTCGTCGCCTTGCCACTCCTCTTCTTCGTCATAGAGATATGCCTCAGTTAAATGCTCAGAGAGATTCAGTCCTGCCTAACCTCCGCAGCGTGGAACAGCGTCTGCTGAAAAATCCTGAGAAAGCCAAGACCTACCGAGTGGAGATGCGGAGACTCCTTGAGACTGGAGCTGTCCGTGTTGTGCCTGCTTCTGTTCCTGATACCCCTGAGTGTTGGTACATTCCTCACCACATTGTTAGCCACAATGGGAAGTCCCGTCTCATCTTTAATTGTTCCCATCAGTACCGAGGTCAGAGCCTTAACCAGTGCCTACTGCCCAGACCTACCCTTGGAGCCTCGTTGTTAGGTGTCCTCCTTCGTTTCCGAGAGCATCCTGTAGCCGTGAGCGGAGATATAAAGGCGATGTTCCACCAGGTTCGCCTCCTGCCTGACGATCGTCCTCTACTCCGCTTCCTATGGCAAGATCTGCAGATGGATGAGGCTCCTCGGACCTTCGAGTGGTTGGTCCTACCCTTTGGCACCACCTCCAGCCCTTGTTGTGCTGTCTACGCACTCCAGCGCCACACTCGTCAGCACCCCTTAACAGATGAGGAGATTCGTTTCTCTGTAGAAAGATGTTTCTACGTAGATAATTGCCTCCAGAGCCTACCTACTGCTGATGCAGCCCGGAGTCTGATTGATCGCCTGCGCACTATCCTGTCTGGGGCTGGATTAGAGATCCGGCAGTGGGCCTGTAACGATCCAGCTGTATTAAGTCACCTACCTCCTGAGGCTCGAGCAAGTAGTGTGGAGTTGTGGCTGACACAGGAGAAGGCAGACGTCCCTGAGTCCATATTAGGGTTGAGTTGGAATTGGCAGTCCGACACCTTGTCCTATAAACACAGACCCGTGATCTATGCGACCCCTACCTTGCAGAATATTTACAGGGTCCTTGCTACACAGTATGACCCTCTGGGACTGCTCCTTCCTTACACAACCCGTGTGAAAGTGATCGTTAAGCACCTTTGGAACAAACAGAGAGTGGGACGATCCCAACCTGCCTTCTGGTCTTCTCCATTCCTGGATGCAGTGGGAAGAAGAACTTCGCTGCCTTCCTAGTGTCTCTCTTCCTCGGCCTTATGTCTCCTCTGCAGTTAGGACTGAGGGAGTTACTCACAAGGTCCACATCTTCTCAGATGCCTCTGAGCAAGCCTACGGAGCCGTAGCTTATCTACCTACCCGTTGACCCAGCCAGTCATACCTACCTCTCCTTCCTTATCGCTCGTTCCCGTGTTACCCCTAAGAGAGTACACTCCATTCCCAGATTGGAGCTCTGCGGGAGCTTAGTCGCAGCCCAGCTTGTGAAGTTGCTGGCAAACGAGTTGACCTTGACGATCCAGTTTACTGTGCTGTGGACAGATTCTACGACGGTCCTTCAGTGGTTAAAGTCAGAGTCTTCGTTGGCAATAGGATTGATGAGATCCAGGAGCTTGCCGATCAGTGCTCTTGGCGTTATGTTAGCTCTGCCGATAACCCTGCCGATGACCTCACGAAAGGGAGATCTCTTTCCTACCTTGCTTCCCTGAACCGGTGGTCCCAAGGACCCCCTTTCCTTCTCCTTGACCCTCGAGAATGGCCGTTCCTTCCTACTTCTGAGCCTGGTGAAGATCCAGCAGAGTTGCGAAAGTCTACCTTTTGTGGAGTAACTACCTCACCCACCGACTGTAGCCACCCTGATAGATGGAACTACCCCACTTGGATAGACCTGCTGGATATCACTGCCAGAGACCTACAAGGTGACCCAGATTCTGGCATAGTTCCAGAAGCCACACATTATTGTCGTGCTGAAGTCCATGTCCTTAAACGCATCCAACAGGAATCTTTTCCTGAAGATTACCACCTGTTAGAATCTGGAAAGTCAGTGAAACCTAGTAGCCGTTTAGTCGCCTTGGCCCCTGAGATGGATCCATCTAATGGTTTAATTAGAGTGGGTGGTCATTTGAGGAGCGTGGCTGACCTCACAGATTCTGTTCTCCATCCTGTAGTCTTAGACCCTAAACATCCAGTTACTTGCCTGATCATCCGCCATTATGACAACAAGCTGCATCATCCTGGATCAGAGCGATTGTTTGCGGAGATACGCAGACATTATTGGATCCTACGAGGCCGTGAAGCTGTTCGACGGTTTCAGCATACATGTCCGGAATGTTGCCGGTGGAGAGGTCAGCTTTCCGTGCCTCAGATGTCTGATCTACCTTCTGCCCACCTTCAGCTTCACAAGCCTGCCTTCCATTCATGTGGGATGGAGCCTGAGTACGGATTCCTTTCTTATGGCCCTTCGGAGGTTCATTGCTAGGAGAGGCACCCCAGCGCAGTTATGGTTGGATCGAGGGACCAATTTCCGGATCTTTACCCAGAATCCGAGATTTTAAGTCGCAGAAGATGGAGACATTCTCAGATCTTGGCCGATCAATTCTGGGCCCGATTCATCCGTGATTACCTTCCCAGTCTTCAGACAAGGCAGAAATGGCAAGCCTCGCCTCCTGACCTCCGAGTGCATACCTACGTCATGATTGTCGACCCTCAGTTGCCCCGAGGTTTATGGCCTGTAGGTAAAGTCATTTTGACCCATCTTAGTCCCGATGGTCATATCAGATCAGCAGATGTGCAGATCAAGGATCAGATCTATACCCGACCAGTGGCCCGCCTGGTTGTCCTACCAACCTTGCCTTTAGATGATCCTGGAGTCTCTAACCCTCCAGCATAGAGTCGCCTTTCCTCATTACGAAGATGATTCTCATCTTTGGGGCGGCTGTTGTAAAGGCTTCTTTAAGAGAGAGCTTTTATTCTGATATTGTACGTCATCATCCGGCTGAGTAGTCTTGTGAGTTGAGCCGCTGCTGTTGTTGAATGCTGAGAGGATGTTAATTCCTGTTTATTTCTGATATTTCCTGCAGAAGTCACTTTGAGACTAATGCCTCTACTGCCTGTCATTGATAATCTCCTATCAATACATTCCCTAAACCTGATCACCGGTGTCCTCATCCTTATATAATTATTGTGCTCTAACTGGCACCCAGGGGGTTCACTCATCCCAGTCTGAATCAGATCTTGACAGTCAAAAGTCTCTCCAACACAATTGAAAATGTACACATAATGTATCAATCGTACTTACAGGTTGTGGTAACTTGAACAGTTGGGAGAAATACGGATGTATCAAAATATTTGATCTATGCGTCAGATCTTAAAGCAACAGCGTAAACCTGCAGCCGCCGAATGCGTCATAAATGTTAATCAAACAAAAGAAAAGGAGAAAACCACTCACTGCTCTTGACCAGAGGTGTCATGCCCATTCAAATTCAGATTTCTAAGCCAAGTGGAATTTTTAATGCAGCTTCCAAAAGACAAAAAATAGCCGAATAATATTTTTTATATTTGATACAATCACACCGGTGTGATTAGATCGTTCAGTGTGGCACAGCACCAGCTGCTAAATCCAAATCTGCGTTCGCTGGCTGGCGCTGAGCCAGAGACAGACGCGTTTGTACAGCACTGCATTATAACCAATCACACACGATTTTGTTGAGCTTATGAATGCAATGACCAATCAGAGATGTTCAGATGAGTCATCGCTGAAATGCGGTGTTTTGTTCACTTGCTCGCTGACTGAATTATCTGGCGAATTCTCTCATCAGAAACAACAAAGTGTAGATGTGCGTACGAATGTAAGTAAGATATTCATTTCACAGTGTAAAGAGCTTCAGTGATTATAATGGGAGTTTTTGAGAGTGCTTGAACTCTGGCTAGACTGAATAAAAATGTTCTTTGATAATGTAAATGTTCTTTACTCTCTGTAATATGAAAGTGTTGTAATAAGTAACTTACGATATTGTTTTTAAAATTCACATTAAATGCCAATTCAGTCATATTAAAAAATATTTTATGGCATGACACCCATATCTCGGGTTTTTATTTAATAGATTACACTATTAGTCTACTTTGCCCATCACCATTTATTGATTAAAAAACAATCTATAAAGGTGCAAAACGCATTTACTTAGGCTACACATATTTGAGAATCGAGATATTTCCTAATATAGTTAACACGTTTAGACCCTCAAAAATCATGAGTGCATGACGCCCCTGCTCTTGACTGAATCACTTATTAACTTTAATAAGAATCAACTATATTTAAGTCAAGTCAAGTCAAGTCAAGTCTGCTTTATTGTCAATTCATAAGAATTGTATATATTTAATGTATACAGTGAAGATTATTTTTACATTTGTTACTTCATGAAATGTCTGTAGTAGGCTATTTCTGTAGAAGCCTTTACTACTATCTGAAAAACTTTAAAAAACAAAAAAAAATAACTATTTAATTTGTATTTTTGAGTAATATATTTATTTATAATTTAGCTTGTAAGTAATACTTGGATTGTTTACTTGCCTTCAGTAAGCTTAAGAATGTTTTATTACATTAGTTTATTATTATTTGCTTTTGTATCAGTGGCAGTTTCTAGCTTCAAAGAAAAATAATTTTTCTGACATCTTTGCGGCAATAGTTTTTACGGGTCCAAAATCACCTTGGGTGTGCATTATTTTCTAATAATTCAACGGCCCGTTATTTTTTGCTTTTGTATCAGTGGCAGTTTCTAGCTTCAAAGAAAAATAATTTTTCTAACATCTTTGTGGCAATAGTTTTAATGGGTCCAAAATTACCTTGGGTGTGCATTATTTTCTAATAATTCAACGGCTCGTCATCAATTATTCCTTACATAATGTAATTTATTGTAATTAATCTAATTATAAATGCATTCAAAAATAAAACAGGTGTGAGTTGCCTGTGACTTATGGAAAGTAGGGCTTTTATACACAGTGTGTGCCAT
>NW_015647079.1:56364-63827 GCF_001515625.1 Sinocyclocheilus rhinocerous
TTTCGTTTTTTTTTTTACCCAGAAATTCAAATGCAGTTTCTTCTATAATGGTTCAAACACTGATGAATAGAATAAGCTGACACAAACTAATTTTGATTATTCAAAATTGATATTTCATTAAAAATCGTAAAAATGATATAAAGCATGTTTTTTATTCAGATAAAAAGTGCATTTTCTGCTCTTAAGGTCCAATTCACCAAGATAACTACTCCTTTACCCCCACTCTTGAATTTATACATTTACTTTAACGATGAATAAAGTCAAGTCCCGCCCTTTAATTTTTCACATTCTAAAACCTGTTTCACTCTGAAATATGTCACAATACATAAATCAATTAAGCCATAACTTCTGTTACATGACTTTAAGTTTGCTAAGCAAAGCAGGACACTAATTATTAATCAAAAATCAAAATGGCAAGATGCAATAGAGGTTTGCTTTTGTTACATTTAAATGGACATTGCTTTTTTTCTAGTTGTAAAGGTTAAAACAATGTTAAGGTACTAATAAATAATAGAGTTTCGTTGGACTCGGACTTGACTCGGACTCGACTGTTTGGGACTCGGACTTGAGTCCGACTCGGCTAATTTTGGACTCGGACTTGTCTCGGACTCGATTGGTTAAAGACTCGGACTCGACTTGGACTCAACTTAGGTGGACTCGAACCCAACACTAACTTTAAGACACAAAGTAGTCACAGCAGAATTCCTCCTTTTCTTAAAGTGATGACATCCACTGTTATAACGACACAGACAAAATACATTATATATATACATATATTATATTATATTATATTATATTACATATATAAAATACAATAAAAGAAGTATTTTATAAAACAATTAATTTAATTGTACGCTAAATAAAATATTTACAGTATAACGACAATATCTGTGTAAACAAAATAATTAAATAAATAAATAATAATAATAATAATAATGTCACCAGTTCACCGGCGTCGCTGATCCTCAGCACTACACTTCCCATGATCCCCTCTGCCTACCACCTGCACTCACTCCCCAATCACGTGCACCTGCACCAGCTCATCAGAACACATATTTAATCAGTTCACACACACTCCTGTGTGTCTGGTCTTGTAATTCCTATGAAGAAACCTACCTGGCTACTCATCTGAAATACTCACCTGGTTCATGTCCTGCATCTGCTTCTGTACACCATTATCCAGATCTGCAAATCAGCATCCACCTGCAACAAAACTGAGAACTGTTACCTGCAAGTTAAGTACACTGATATCAACTCCGTTTCTAATACTTAAGCGTATACAGGTACATCTAAAAAAATTAGAATATCATGAAAAAGGTCAATATTTTTTGTCACTCATTTCAGAAAGTGAAACCCATATATTATATAGATTCATTACACATAGAGTGAAATATTTCAAGCCTTTATTTCTTGAAATTTTGATGATTATGGCTTGAAATAATAATGAAAACCCAAAATTCAGTGTCTCAAAAAATTAGAATATTGTGAAAAAGTTCTATATTGGAAAGTCATGGTGTCACACCCTAATCAGCTAATTACCTCAAAACACCTGCAAAGGTTTCCTGAGCCTTTAAATTGTCTCTCAGTCTGGGTCAGTAGGCTACACAATCATGGGGAAGACTGCTGACTTGACAGATGTCCAGAAGACAGTCATTGACACCCTCCACAAGGAGGGTAAGCCACAAAAGTTCATTGCTAAAGAAGCTGGTTGTTCACAGAGTGCTGTATCCAAGCATATTCATAGAAAGTTGAGTAGAAGGAAAAAGTGTGGTAGGAAAAGGTGCACCAGCAAAAGGGATAACCGCAGCCTTGAGAGGATTGTCAGGCAAAATCCATTCAAGAATTTGGGGGAGCTTCACAAGGAGTGGACTGAGGCTGGCGTCAGCGCATCAAGAGCCACTACGCACAGACGAATCCTAGACATGGGCTACAAATGTCGCATTACTCGTGTCAAGCCACTCCTGAACCAGAGACAACGTCAGAAGCGTCTTAAGCCATAATCATCAAAATTTCAAGAAATAAAGGCTTGAAATATTTCACTCTGTGTAATGAATCTATATAATATATGGGTTTCATTTTCTGAAATGAGTGACAAAAAATATTGACCTTTTTCATGATATTCTAATTTTTTGAGATGTACCTGTACATCTCAGTTGTTCTACAAAACCTATGAATAAAAGTCTTGAGATTTGACTTGAGACTTGAGTTTACCTGAGTACTGTCTGTCCGTTGTCTTTTTCCTCCGTGTTGTGACAAATAAATTAAATCCCATCCCATAATACCTTAATACATATTTTAAAACCAAAAAAGTACATTTTAAGAGTTCGTATTCATGCTCAGAATACAAATATGCAATGTTTTATGATTTATTAGTAGGCCTTAGCGTTTTATTTAAACTTTTGGAAAGTTTAGGGGCCAACCTTGCCACCGCAAATGACCCATTTGCAAGATTGATTGTTTGTTCATTTATTTGTTTGTTTAACAATTTAGTTGTAAGTTTTCAAGTGATGAAGATGATGAATATTATGGTAGGGCACTAACCCACCTGCCCCTATTCGTAGTTTTCAGTCACGTGACTGGCTCAAAGACCTGGCGGGCAAAACTTCCATAGAACTGCAGCACAAGCCTGTCAATTTTCTATCTGTTCCAATCCAAAAATATTTAGATAATCTCTCAAAAGAATAAAACAAAGATATGTGAACAAAATGCAAGTTTTGGCCATTAGCAATCCATATAAACAATATTTCAATCACTAAAAACAGCGGGACATTCTAAAACGTTTAATGTAAAAACACTAAAAGTGCCTTTAAAACAATGATATTAAAAGATCAAATTCAGTACACATCTTATTGATGATGCGTGCTTTATACAGGCAAGCAAATGAGCCTGGAACATGAACGCAGTGCACTAAATGGTTGTGTTTTCTTTATAATGGTTTTCTATGGGAAAACATTTAATATTAAACTTTGCGCATTGCGTTTATATTCAGGGCTCATCTGCTTGCCTCATGTATGCATCATCAATAAGATGTATACTGAATTTGGCATTTAAATATCACTGTCTTCCTACATTACTACTTAATGCAAAAATAACTGGCGGTCAGGGTGCCCTAATTTGCTGGCCAAATGGGTGCCCTAAGCAGAATTGTATTGTTTTGCCCCCTCCCCCAAATATTATGGGCAAAAAAACAAAAAAAAAACTACTATAGGGGTCAAAATAGAACTTTAATAAAAACACAAAAGTAAATAAATTGTAATTAAATTGTATTATTTACAAATTACAATTGTAGCTCTACAACAACAACAAAATTACACACATTAAATAAAAAATTTCAAATGATTAAATATCAAAATAAGCAATACTAAATTGAAACAAAAATCAATGGCAGCGGCTATTTGCACTAAGTGAAAATAGCATATTTTCTTAGCAATAGATGCTATTTACGCTAAGTGACATTTTTTTTGTTTTTGTTTTTTTTCCGGGCATAGTTGTCCATCAATTATGATCATTTGCAGTAAGCTGCGAGACTCAGGTAGCTGCAGAGCTGTGCTCCATCGCTTCCTTGTTTGGAAGTGTAACGGACGGCTCCATGGGTGTGGATCTATAAATCTAGCGGATCACAGCAGTACGACCAGAGTGGAACGGTCCTCTACTTAAACTCAGCTCACATACAACAGGAAACATGAACAAAATCTTTCTCGGAATCTTTGCAGTTGACTTGTCCACGCCCTCCTAAAACGCCTCGTTTAAACACACCCCCACGTCTACGTCACTGTGTGGGAAGATTTACATAACACCGGCCAAATGTTCACGCAAAGAATGAAGGCGTAACTTTTATTCTCGCTGTAGTATTGTCGCCGCCATGTTTTGTAGATGCTGTGTTTTTTATTGTGAAAGCGAAACTACTTTGTTTGGCCTTCCAAAAGAGAACGATATCCGTTTCGTCATGCCTAGAGCTGATCGGTGCTGGTCGCTGAGGAAATACATCAACTTCACGCTGTGGATCACCGGATCGGCTTTCACCGTGGACGAAGCGGAGTCCAGCCCGTGGTCGTCACATGTGGTTGCCGCAAGCCCGCCGGCCGCGCCGTTCTCAAGGCCGCCAGCCGCCGCTCACTCAAGCCCGCCGTGTGTGATGCATTTTATGTGGCGACTGTTTCCTGAACCTCCAGAGTAGCATACAATGGGTCTGTGCTCAAAGGCTGTTCTATAAAGTGGGGCAGTTAGAGTCAAAAAAAATTTTTGTATGCCATGACTTAAGTTCCTGAATGCATGCATACAGATCTCCTAGTGCATTTTTATCATTTGGTTTAAAGGGGAGGTACAACTGAACATCATCTACGTATAAATGAAAATAAATTCCATATTTCTGAAAAATCAAACCTAAAGGCAGTATATATAACATAAACAGAGTTGGAGCAAGAATGGAGCCCTGAGGAACACCACAAGACAGAGGAGTGGTGGAGGAAGTATTTTGTCCAATGCGTACATAGATCTTACGGTTAGTTAAAAAAGGCCGAAACCATTGAAGAGTAGTGCCTCGCAGGCCAATATAATTGTTTAAGCGTGAGATGAGTACATTGTGATCAACTAGGTCAAAGGCTGAGCTGAGATCTAGTAAGATCAAAGCAACAGCATTTCCAGAATCTGTGGTCAATAAGATGTCATTAAAAACTTTTAAAAGAGCAGATTCTGTACTAAGTAATTTCCTGAACCCAGATTGAAAAGTTTCATTAATATTGTTAGAACTCAGGAAAGCTTGTAACTGAGTTAACACTGCTTTTTCCAGAATTTTAGTCATAAAAGGTAAATTAGAGATTGGTCTAAAGTTGGACAAAATAGATGTATCTGAATTTGATGTCTTTAAAATTGGAGTAATTGTTGCATATTTTAAACTATCAGGAACCATTCCGGTGCTCAAACTCATGTTTATAAAGGAACATACATCTGTACAGACAGTATTTATGACTTGTTTTAGAAAATGAGCAGGCATAACATCATGAGGACAAACTGTGGGTCTTAAATGTTCAATGACCTTTTTACAGGTAGGGAGAGTAACAAGGTCAAATGATGACCAAATAGCAGTACTCCATGGTGTCTCATTGATGTCAGAATCAAATTGCATATGTGGTCTCAACCCATCTACTTTCTCAAGAAAGAAAGTAAAACAAATTCTGCATAAAGCCTCAGTCACATCAGTAAAAACATTTACATTGTTTATATAAACAGATTTGGCAGACTTGACTGCTTTTTGAAATGTTGAGAGAGAATCCCTCATGAGTTCATAGGAAACCTGCAACCTATCCTTGCGCCATTTGCGTTCATATCTCCTACAAATTTTTCTGAGCAAACGAATCGAGTCATTCAGCCATGGTTCAGCTTCTGGTTCGAATCGAGTCATTCAGCATGGTCCTTCCACTGAATTTTGGGTTTTCATTATCTGTAAGCCATAATCATCAAAATTTCAAGAAATAAAGGCTTGAAATATTTCACTCTGTGTAATGAATCTATATAATATATGGGTTTCATTTTCTGAAATGAGTGACAAAAAATATTGACCTTTTTCATGATATTCTAATTTTTTGAGATGTACCTGTACATCTCAGTTGTTCTACAAAACCTATGAATAAAAGTCTTGAGATTTGACTTGAGACTTGAGTTTACCTGAGTACTGTCTGTCCGTTGTCTTTTTCCTCCGTGTTGTGACAAATAAATTAAATCCCATCCCATAATACCTTAATACATATTTTAAAACCAAAAAAGTACATTTTAAGAGTTCGTATTCATGCTCAGAATACAAATATGCAATGTTTTATGATTTATTAGTAGGCCTTAGCGTTTTATTTAAACTTTTGGAAAGTTTAGGGGCCAACCTTGCCACCGCAAATGACCCATTTGCAAGATTGATTGTTTGTTCATTTATTTGTTTGTTTAACAATTTAGTTGTAAGTTTTCAAGTGATGAAGATGATGAATATTATGGTAGGGCACTAACCCACCTGCCCCTATTCGTAGTTTTCAGTCACGTGACTGGCTCAAAGACCTGGCGGGCAAAACTTCCATAGAACTGCAGCACAAGCCTGTCAATTTTCTATCTGTTCCAATCCAAAAATATTTAGATAATCTCTCAAAAGAATAAAACAAAGATATGTGAACAAAATGCAAGTTTTGGCCATTAGCAATCCATATAAACAATATTTCAATCACTAAAAACAGCGGGACATTCTAAAACGTTTAATGTAAAAACACTAAAAGTGCCTTTAAAACAATGATATTAAAAGATCAAATTCAGTACACATCTTATTGATGATGCGTGCTTTATACAGGCAAGCAAATGAGCCTGGAACATGAACGCAGTGCACTAAATGGTTGTGTTTTCTTTATAATGGTTTTCTATGGGAAAACATTTAATATTAAACTTTGCGCATTGCGTTTATATTCAGGGCTCATCTGCTTGCCTCATGTATGCATCATCAATAAGATGTATACTGAATTTGGCATTTAAATATCACTGTCTTCCTACATTACTACTTAATGCAAAAATAACTGGCGGTCAGGGTGCCCTAATTTGCTGGCCAAATGGGTGCCCTAAGCAGAATTGTATTGTTTTGCCCCCTCCCCCAAATATTATGGGCAAAAAAACAAAAAAAAAACTACTATAGGGGTCAAAATAGAACTTTAATAAAAACACAAAAGTAAATAAATTGTAATTAAATTGTATTATTTACAAATTACAATTGTAGCTCTACAACAACAACAAAATTACACACATTAAATAAAAAATTTCAAATGATTAAATATCAAAATAAGCAATACTAAATTGAAACAAAAATCAATGGCAGCGGCTATTTGCACTAAGTGAAAATAGCATATTTTCTTAGCAATAGATGCTATTTACGCTAAGTGACATTTTTTTTGTTTTTGTTTTTTTTCCGGGCATAGTTGTCCATCAATTATGATCATTTGCAGTAAGCTGCGAGACTCAGGTAGCTGCAGAGCTGTGCTCCATCGCTTCCTTGTTTGGAAGTGTAACGGACGGCTCCATGGGTGTGGATCTATAAATCTAGCGGATCACAGCAGTACGACCAGAGTGGAACGGTCCTCTACTTAAACTCAGCTCACATACAACAGGAAACATGAACAAAATCTTTCTCGGAATCTTTGCAGTTGACTTGTCCACGCCCTCCTAAAACGCCTCGTTTAAACACACCCCCACGTCTACGTCACTGTGTGGGAAGATTTACATAACACCGGCCAAATGTTCACGCAAAGAATGAAGGCGTAACTTTTATTCTCGCTGTAGTATTGTCGCCGCCATGTTTTGTAGATGCTGTGTTTTTTATTGTGAAAGCGAAACTACTTTGTTTGGCCTTCCAAAAGAGAACGATATCCGAAATCAGTGGTTAAGTTGTATTTACAACACTGTTCCAGAACAGTTCAAACCAAATGATGTGTGCAGCGCAT
>NW_015647079.1:63896-70474 GCF_001515625.1 Sinocyclocheilus rhinocerous
CATGTGGTTGCCGCAAGCCCGCCGGCCGCGCCGTTCTCAAGGCCGCCAGCCGCCGCTCACTCAGCCCGCCGGCCTCCGCTCACTCTAGCCTGCCGGCCATTCCTCACTCAAGCCCGCCGGGCGCCTCTCACTCTAGCCGCTGTGTGTTTCATTGTGAAAGTGAAACTACTTTGTTTGGCCTTCCAAAAGAGGACACGACTAGAAATCAGTGGTTAAGTTGTATTTACAACACTGTTCCAGAACAGTTCAACCCAAATATTCAGATGTGTGCAGCATATTTTATGGAGGAATGTTTCCTGATCCTGATAGAGGAGAAACAATAATGTACATTATGTGGAAAATAATGTGTTTTTTTAACCTTAAACCGCATAAACACATTGCATTACACCAAATACACAAAATAATGTTCTTTTTAGCAACATCATATGACCCCTTTAATAACTGTGTAATGAGTTATAGTGAATACAATTTGAATGTAACACATTGTTTTTTCACTAAAATCCTTTTTATTGTATTACGGGTTTATTTGTTATTGTATTATTGATTTATTTCTGTTTTTCTTTGAGTAATATTTGTTGATTCTGCTGTTCACTGTTTAGAGACTTTTATTTTGAAAATTTCTCTTGGCGCTCTACTGATGCCATTTTCAAGTGAGTGCGCGCTTCTTCGTCAGTTCGCATTGTATATGCTGGGGAGAGGAATGTCTTAATGGAATGCCCATGAGAGAGAGAGATATGAGCTTTATGCATGTTAATCCACAGACGGAGTGAAGTTAATGCTGGGTGTGGCTGTCAATAAATCCCCTTTTGGTGAACAGAAGTGAAAGTGTCCTGGGCCTTCTTACACACAACGCAGACGATGGTAGCAGCGGTCAGCAAGGGACCGGTTTCATTGGTGCCGTGACCCGGATGAAGATTTGCTTCAGGATCTACGTCAGTCGGGTCACAGAGGGACGCTGTTTTGAGGTTCACAGTTTTGTGAGTGAAGAACTGTGAGAGTACAAAAAACATGTGGGATTTTTCATATTGATTGGTGCATTTCCTCATTAAGTGATTATTATTCTCGGACTGATACTTTCTGATATAGTTTATTCTATTTGGACATTTATCTTCTGTTGGATTTATTTTGTGTATGAAACTGAACATGGCATTTAGTTTAAACGGAGATTAATTTGATGAAACAATGTCGGTTGGGTCTTGGGTCTTGGTAGGGGGAACATTTTTGGTGAAACTCCAGTTGCTCCAATTGAAAGGGAGAGTAGAGTGAGCAGAATGCCTCATGTGTTGTGCTCCACATGTGTAATTGATAATGTTCCCAATCCAACAGCTGACACTTTGCCCTTAGCTGTTCCAGGCATAAATGTTCCAAACTGGCCAGGGTTGATAACACATATTGCTCAAAAATTTGGTCAGACAATGTTAGCATCTCAAAGGGAGGCTGTTTATGGGGAAGGAGAGAATAGAGGTACACAAACACAGGGGTTAGATACCACTAAGACATTTTCAGACATACCTTCAATTAACTTGACTGGAGTGAGGTTGATCATGCAGTCAGACGCAAAAGAGCCCCCAGTCTACCGTGGTGATTCGTCGGACAAGCTCGGAGTGCATGAATGGGAGGAACTGATGGACACATATCTGCGAAAGAGAGGAATACCATTAGCAGAGCAACATCAAGAGATTTTAAGCAGATTGATGGGTAAAGCCAAAGATGTCGTCAGAGTTACTCTTTGATGTAATTCAGCTTTAAACCCAGTTGAGAACCCAAAGGTTATCATGGACATTCTGAAACAACATTTTTAGTGATGTCAATTATTCATGTATGCCCTTGGCTGACTTCTATGACACTGTTCCATTGGCAGCTCCAAAGCTCATTCGTCTTCCAAGTAACGTCGACAATGCGTTACAGTGGAGTGATCTGGAGATCTGCATACTCTACAGAGTTTGCCTTGGGGCTGGTGAGATGGCATTTGGACATTTTGAGACAGTGTACGTACGATCAAGAAGATTAATCAGAGTTCTCATACAATTGTCATCACTCTGTATAGCGTGTGTAGTGCTGAATCGACTACACTCACCTGGCTCTATTGGAGAGCCAACATCCACTTCATCAACCTCGTGGGATGTCTGAACATGATCAGTGACATTTAAGGGACATTCTACCAGAAACGTACATTTCCACTTGTCAAAATCTTGGGTGAAAAAAATATCTTATTCTTAAATCGGAACGTTGAGTCATATGGAGGACATGTTAATCTATATGAAACACATATCATGCCATCTCAGCATGTTTTTATGATTGAAATAAATACATTTTTATATGCATTTCACCCCTAAAATGTCAGGCCCTGTCACAGACAAATTTGTATATGTTAGAATGGTTTCCTAATGAATTTCTTTGATACAAATAGCATTTTCTTATTGGTCACATGTCCCTGATTGTATCTAACATGGTTTTGTAATTTCTATAAGAAATATAAGCAACTTTTCGGTCAACTGTAGTACACAAAATCACAGAATACCCCGCCAGGCACTCATATAGTTGTAAAAAAACTGCCTTTACATAGGAGATTTTTTCAAAAACATAGTAGTGGATATATACTCCAACCTTCATCTACACAGTTACAGAGATTAATTCATCAATATTTCCTCAAATATTACATTTTTATAACATAATTTCCTGTGTGACAGGACTGATGGTGCTGTGACAGGACTGACTTTATGGATTTCGTTGATGCAGAAAAGGTTATGTTTTGTGTTCTTTATTTAAGTTTTGATAAGCATTCCTATTTTAAATTATTATTATAATTTTAATGTTAATGTAATATTAGACTATGGTAAAGTTCAGCCAAGGACATATAATAAGGGCCTAATTCATTAGAATATGACTGACAAATTAATAAACTAATTTCATTTTATTTCAATATAAAAACATATTTATAACTTCATATAACATAATATAACTATAACTTCATAATATATAAAGTATATTTTACTATGACACAGCAAATGTATAGACATTTAACTGAATAGCACAAAGTAAAGTAACTGTGGTACCACATAATATTACAGCTCAGTAATAACAGGGCAATACTATGGTAATATCTGCATTATTATTTTGGGAAATTACATGGTAATAACGGAAATTGCATGTCATTTCCTAGGTAATAATGTAGATATTACCATGGTATCTGTATGAATTGGGATAATTACAGTCATCATTACTCGAAGCTTATATAGATGACAATTACATCTATATGGTGGCAGGTGAAAAATAGCCTTCTGGCTAATTCTGGCATATTGACAGAAATGTTTATTAATATGCATTGTCCCTGTAATAAATAAATATATGAAGAGTTTATTTGCAAAAACCGATAACTCAGTTTTTTTTAATTTTCAAAAATCATGTTTTTTATTATGTAATCATGTTTTTATTGTGTTTTATTGCATTAGTTAGCTGTAATTATTAGTTATTTTTTAACCTAATCAAAATAACGCAAAGTGCAGTGCTACATAGGCCTAGGTCAAAGAGGAATACAATTAAAAATATTTGTCGATGAGCATATAAAGCTTCAGATTTACAGTAAAATGTCTATTTATTCAAATAATGTTTTACTATGGCATGCATTAAATACATATTATATGCAATAAAGGTAATAAAAAACAACAATGCCATTCATTTGTAAGGCCATGTCACAGGACTGTCAGGCCATTTTAAACTGCCATTACTCACTCAGCTAGCATGCTAGCATAAAAACTGTTAACATGCAATCAAGGAATTCAGTAACTTTTTTAGACATGTTTTGGATTTTTTTAAAAATCATTATTTTCTGAGATGTTTTACCGTGACAGGGCCTGACCCTTTTGCTCGTCCTCCTAAAAAAAATGAGAACCTAATGAATGACATATTCCTTTACAGAACAACTCACTGAAATCAACCATCAGTCAGTTTTAGACATTTTTTGGATGTAATAATTTTTATTCACTGTAACAAGTCAAGGACAGATAATGTACATTTCTGGTAGAATGTCCCTTAAACTAGATGGCTCACGTTTGGACGGTTTGAAGGTTTAAACTAGGTCTAAACTAGATGGCTCACGTTTGGAAGGGGGATGCGTGGGCACAAGTGAAGAACCCCTAGAGACTGTTGATCTTCATTAGTTTTATGAAAATGCATGTGCACAGGCTCCCACTGGAACCAAAGTGATAGCACAAAATGTCCAGGCAGTTGAGGCATTCGATGAATTGTTCTATGCGCCAGTCAGTGTAAATAATGTGTTTTCAATGAAGGGAATGCTTGATACAGGCTCCATGGCCTGCACCTTTAGTGACAAAGCAGAAAAGGGTATGTTTATGTGAGAATGTATTGCCTCCACCCACACCTCTTCAACAGGAAGTCATTCTAGTAGGATGCGGGGGTAAAGTTACAAGACCAAAGTGTATGTGTGAGGTTGAATTGAAAATGTATGGAGAGAGCTGCCTAGTGCCTATTCTCGTTGTACCCGGCCAGCGGGATGATCTAATCATTGGCACGAATGTAGTCAAATTCCTCGCACATCGTATGAAAGGCGACAATGATTACTGGCGACTTGTTTCTAATCAGACAGTGGAGCCGATGGCAGGATGTGAGCAGTTCCTTGATGTTACGGCCAACACATGTCTGTGGAAGGGCTCAGAGTTGCCAGACAAGGTTGGAACAATCAAGCTACAGCAGTGTGTCACCCTCTTAGCAAGTCAGGAGCACCTTGTCTGGGGAAAGTTGCCCAAAAATGTCCCCATGTCACCAGGGAGCACAGTGGTAGTGGAACCAACGAATTCAAGGTCTGTGTCATGAGACATCATGGTCGGGCGAGTTGTTACGCCATTATGGGGTGATCGCTGGGTTCCCGTAAAAGTCACCAACGTCTCTGACAAGCCAGTCACACTCAAGATAAATCGTAAATTGGCAGACGTATTCCCATGTGTCGCCATGGAGGATTTTGAACTTTTCCAAGGGCTGAGTCTAGCTGAGGTGTTTGGGAAGGAGAGTCAGCACTTACCTAATTCATAAGCTGATTTCAGACAGCGATTGGAAACTGTTGGCCTTGCTGATCTTGACATCCAGTCTTTATTCTGGCAGCCATGAGACAAAAGAGAAGCTAGTCCAATTACTGGAGAGATACAACAATGTGTTTTCCAAGCATGCTTTGGACTGTGGAGAAGTAAAGGGCTTTGTTCACCACATTCGGCTAATGGATGAGCGTCCATTCAGGCTCCCTTATTGTAGAGTGCCGCCTGCACACTACCAAAAGTTGCGTCAGGTTCTGTGCCAGATGGAAGAACAGGGGATGATTAGGAAGTCTGTAAATGAATATGCTTCCCCGTTAGTCCCAGTGTAGAAGAAGGATGACAGTCTGAGGATATGCACAGACTTTAGATGGTTAAATGCAAGAACGATAAAGGATGCATACCCACTTCCACACCAGTCTGACTGCTTAGCTGCTCTGGGCGGAAACACACTTTTTAGCACCATGGACCTGACATCAGGATTTTATAACATACCCATGGCCGAAGAGGATAAGAATATACTGTGTTCACGACTCCTATAGGGCTGCACAAGTATAATAGGATGCCGCAAGGGCTATGCAACAGCCCAACCTCCTTTATGCGGATGATGGTGAGAATCTTTGGAGACTTAAACTTCAGCAGCTTATGTTATCTTGACGACCTGTTGGTGTTCGCTCCAAATGAGCAGGAGGCTAATTAGAAAGATTAGAGGTCGTGTTCAGTCGTCTGAGGCAGTACAACCTTAAGTTGAGCCCTAATAGTCCAGGTGATATGTGAAAATAATGTTCACTTTTTCATAAAAGCATGAAACTTGGTACACTCGTATAGTTTGCGGCCCTAAACATTTT
This sequence comes from Sinocyclocheilus rhinocerous, assembly GCF_001515625.1. Classification (NCBI taxonomy): domain Eukaryota; kingdom Metazoa; phylum Chordata; class Actinopteri; order Cypriniformes; family Cyprinidae; genus Sinocyclocheilus; species Sinocyclocheilus rhinocerous. The sequence continues at coordinate 69,790 of NW_015647079.1, forward strand.
CAGAAATGGAGCCATCACAAAAACAGCTTGTGGTTGCCATGGTGACCATTTTACTTTCAGCCATAACCAAATTATGTATTTTGTGTCATAGCTCCTGAACCAAACCAAACATAACACAGAAAAGGTGATGTCTACCCCTATGTTTTGATGGCCAAGGATTACAATGATACCATATACAAAAACATAAACTGTTCAGGTAATGAGTTAATGATGAAATCAGCAATGTGAGAAGGAAATAACAGTATCTGAGCATCACAGTATCACAGCATTTACAAAAGTCCATATTATGGCTATTAAGAATTCTCTATTATGTTGTCCACAAGGGGGAAGCCAGAGTCCTGCATGTGGGCGGGTACACGCAGGTGAATAGCTAATATTTGATGTAACGGGTGGAATAATATTTATGTGTGGGGTGTGATGCGGGTGCGGGCCGGACGGTGACAAGCATGGGCGGGTCCAATAACCAAGACTATTTCGACTTGGTTTAGTACACGCTGAGCAATGTAGCCAATCGCGCTGCCACTAATTGACAGCTGTAGTGATTATATTAAAGGGAGCGCTCTTTGCTTGCTTTCTGTATTTAATCTATTCACACTTTGAATAAAAGTTTTAATAAATTAGTTTTGTCTACCTCATGTAGGAGATTTAATGCAGGTGCAGTTCGGGTCCCAGTTTTTATGTCAAA
>NW_015647079.1:70630-72311 GCF_001515625.1 Sinocyclocheilus rhinocerous
GTGGTTGAGGAGAGACCCCCCCCCCCCACATGATTGTAAAGCACTTTTGGGTGTACAACAATACACAATAAAGCGCTATATAAATGCATCATTCATTCATTCATTCAAATGGGTTGGGTATGGGATTAAATTAGTGCTGCTGTCAGATAATGTGTCGGGTGTTCTGTTAATTACTGCAATTGTGGGAAGATCATTTCACCAGCCAGGAAAGGTGAACGAAAATGCCTCTCTGTGATGTTACCACAAGGCATCGCTTACTTACAGATCTCAGGCTTCTGGAGGGGATGTAGATTTGTAAGAGTGAGGAGGAAGTAGGAGGGTGCTGAGCCTGTGGCTGTTCTGTATTCAAACATCAATGTCTTGAACTTGATGTGAGCTGCAACCGATAGCCAGTGCAGAGAGATAAAGAGAGGAGTGAAGTGGGCCCTTTTGGGCTCATGGAAGACCAGTCGTGCCGCTGCATTCTTAAACATTTGTCGAGGTTTGATTGTGATTGATGGAAGTCCAGCTAGAACAGCATTGCAATAGTCCAGCCTAGAAATGACAAGGGCCTGGGCAAGAAGTTGTGCAGCATGCTCTGTTTGGAAGGGCCTGATCCTCCTGATGTTGTGCAATGCAAACCTGCATGATCGAGCTGTCTTTACAATATGGTCCTTGAAGGACAGCTGGTCACCAAATAATAGTTTTTGTTCTAAAGAGAACTCTGCTGTGTTTTGTTTTTGTATAATGTGAAAAGACATTTTGATTCCAATTATAAAATACAAGGGTCAGGTCATATTATGGTGTACCAGGCATCATAATGTTCCAAGATGATCTTAGGCTTGATCACCCTGAGGTTTTTCTTGACCTAATAGTGGGTAACTCTCAAGTTGAACTAATTAATGTTTCATTGAAGACCTGTACCAGTCATTTGATTTGGATCCAGTACGGATTTTAGTGAAATCTGGAAGGGGTGAATGTAATGAGTTATAGTGAATACAATTTGAATGTAACACATTGTTTTTTCACTAAAATCCTTTTTATTGTTTATTTTATTGTTATTTATTTGTTATTGTATTATTGATTTATTTCTGTTTTTCTTTGAGCAATATTTGTTGATTCTGCTGTTCACTGTTTAGAGACTTATTTAGAAAATTTCTCTCCTGGCGCTCTATTGACGCCATTTTCAAGTGAGTGCGTGCTTCTCTTCAGTTCGCATTGTATATGCTGGGGAGAGGTAAGCGTTTGTCAGAGCTCTTCATTTTATAAGTGAATTAAGTTTGCAAAGTGTATAAATCGACTAAATATTATATTGTAAATGGTACTGAGACTATATGCAGTGTTCTGTTATAAGTTTTATGCGCGAGTGGATTAAGAATGTGAAGTTATATCGTGTGGGCCGTTTTGAGTCATTAATTAGCTAACAAATATTATATCATACAGGAATGTCTTTATGGAATGCCCAAGAAAGAGAGATATGAACTCTATTCATGTTAATCCACAGGTATTTCACTCTTATTGTTTATTTTCTTCTTTTTATATTCTTGTACTGTGTTAATACTATAATGTTTCAGTGTTAACAGTGTCTTTCTCAATTGTTGCACAAAGTGAGTTCGCATTGTATATGCTGGGGAGAGGAATGCCCAAGAAAGAGAGATATGAACTCTATTCATGTTAATCCACAGACGGAGTGAAGTTAATG
>NW_015647079.1:73042-75440 GCF_001515625.1 Sinocyclocheilus rhinocerous
GCTGTCAAAGATGCATCCTAGCTAAGGCTCCAGAACCATCTGCACGAGCCCCGCTTGAAAGTATTAAGACCTCTATGCCCATGGAGCTGGTATGTCTGGATTTCTGGACTGCGGAGGATGGGAAGAAACGCTCTGTGGACGTGCTTGTTGTGACAGACCATTTCACGAAGTTGGCTCATGCCTTCCCTTGTGCGAATCAGTCGGCAAAACAAGTCGCAAGGAAGCTGTGGGACCGTGTATTCTGTGTGTACGGATTCCCGAGTCGCATCCACACTGACCAGGGAGCTAACTTCGAAAGCGCCCTTCTAGCGGAGTTGTTAAAACTATCAGGAGTCGCTAAGTCTCACACCACCGCTTACCACCCCATGGGAAACGGAGGAGTAGAGAGGTTTAATAGAACTTTAGGGAGTATGCTCCGAACCCTGCCTCTGAAAGAGAAGCACAAATGGCCACAGCAAATACAAATGTTGACCTTTGCCTACAACGCCACAGTCCATGAGACGACAGGGTACGCTCCATTTCAGCTTATGTTTGGTCGTGTACCGAGATTGCCGGTGGACGTTATGTTCAGACAGGTGCTACATGACCCTGTAGTTGTGGATCATGGTACTTACCTGAAGTCGTTGATGTCGTACCTCCATGAAGCGGCTGAGATCGCGCAGCGACATTCTGAAAAAGAGCAGAGGAAACAGGCAAAAGGTTACAACAAGAAAGTCAGAGGGACATGTCTGGATATTGGGGACCGTGTGCTAGTAGCAAATAAAGGAGAAAGAGGAAAGAGGAAACTAGCAGATAAGTGGGACCCTGTAGTGTACACTGTAGTGGACAGGAACCTGCAGACGCACACTTACAAACTCAAGGATGAGAAAGGGAATGTGAGGATAGTGCACAGGAACCTGCTGTTGGATATTAGTTTCCTACCTGTTGAGTCGCCTGATGAGGAGGGAAGCATACTACCTTCTACAGGGGAGTCAGAGTGTGAGACACATAGCATCAGGAGTGAGTTCTGTGTGGAAGACTTCGATCCGAGAGACCTGGAGGAAAGAACCATGAGTTGGGTGAATGACGACTTTGAAAGCCCTGCAGTTCAAGACTCTGATGTTGAGAAAGTGATTAGAATGGACCATTTCAGTTTGGATGGAAGAGAGTCCAGTGATCAGTTGCAGACTAAAGAGAATAGTAGCAGGGATCTTCCTCAGAGTGAAGCTGAAGCCAGTCCAACATCTCTTGATGTTATCCCTGACTGTGACACAGATACACATACACAAATTCAGACTGACATTCAAACTGACATTGACACCCAAGTTCCAGTTCATGATGTTCAGGGTCTTAAGACACGAGCAGGTAGAGTTGTTAAGAAAGTGAATAGATTAATTGAGTCAATGGTTCAGAAACCCTTTTACCTCCAAGGTGTAGGAAGTAATCTGAAAAAGAGAACTGGGTCATTTCTTTCTTTGTTCTAAAGAGAACTCTGCTGTGTTTTGTTTTTGTATAATGTGAAAAGACATTTTGATTCCAATTATAAAATGCAAGGGTCAGGTCATATTATGGTGTACCAGGCATCGTAATGTTCCAAGATGATCTTAGGCTTGATCACCCTGAGGTTTTTCTTGACCTAATAGTGGGTAACTCTCAAGTTGAACTAATTAATGTTTCATTGAAGACCTGTACCAGTCATTTGATTTGGATCCAGTACGGATTTTAGTGAAATCTGGAAGGGGTGAATGTAATGAGTTATAGTGAATACAATTTGAATGTAACACATTGTTTTTTCACTAAAATCCTTTTTATTGTTTATTTTATTGTTATTTATTTGTTATTGTATTATTGATTTATTTCTGTTTTTCTTTGAGCAATATTTGTTGATTCTGCTGTTCACTGTTTAGAGACTTATTTAGAAAATTTCTCCTGGCGCTCTACTGACACCATTTTCAAGTGAGTGCGCGCTTCTCATCAGTTCGCATTTTATATGCTGGGGAGAGGAATGTCTTTATGGAATGCCCATGAGAGAGAGAGATATGAACTTTATTCATGTTAATCCACAGACGGAGTGAAGTTAATGCTTGGTGTGGCTGTCAATAAATCCCCTTTTGGTGAACAGAAGTGAAAGTGTCCTGGGCCTTCTTACACACAACGCAGATGATGGTAACACTGGTCAGCAAGGGACTGGTTACAAGTGCACACTGTGAATGTGACTTCGATTAGCAACTATAATTGTAGATTATTTGTTGCTTATTTCTGGTTGGCTTATATGTGATGCATGAGCTACTGTCATTCCACATTATTCAAGTCATTGTGGAACATGCGGATCTGTGAGTCAAGAACATTTTAAATTTAGAAGACTGTGGTTTATGAGTCATTCTCATATGAGTATTGCTGTAAAGTATTGCCAAACCCC
>NW_015647079.1:75923-86272 GCF_001515625.1 Sinocyclocheilus rhinocerous
TACTGGATCCGGGTGACTGCAGTGACCATCTGCTCTGGATACAGACTGGATCTGGTGGCTAACGGTGACCTAGCATTTCAGCACCACAACATTTCAGTAAATAGGCGTGATATGATGGATTAGAAGTGAAAAGCAGAAGAAAATTTACAGCTCATTCAGTCAAACTGAGGGATTTTTTGTAGCGCATCCTCATGGGAAATTGGGTTTAAAATAACATTCAATATAATGATACAGTGAGTGTTTATACCAGGGTGCGCTGTTGGTTCAATTATGTTACCTTTAGGGAAAAAAAGAAAAGATTATCTACACTCCAAGCTATTTAAGCATGCACTATAGTAAAAAGAAGCATAAAAAGAGGAGCATTTTTATTTTATAATTTGTTTTTTATTATTATTATACTATTATTATTTATTTATTTATTTTATTTTGTTTATTTATTTATTTATTTATTTTTTGAGCTGATGATTTTCTTGGTCTCTTCAGTAGCCTAATAAAAGCTGGTTTATTTTACATGGAACATGTTGCCTCAAGGGGTATTGCATGATCAGCTTTAGGCCATGTCCACACGTACACGGAGTTTTTCCTTCTTCCGTTTTAAAAAAAATCTCAGTCTACATGAAATACATCAGGCCCCTGGTCTAAACAATAACATAAAATCACCACAAAAGCATTTGGATTGCTTTCCCAATCCAGTCATCAAAGAGTAGAAAATGTGTATTTATTTGTTAAATGGAGTTCCTGTCAATAATAAATATGCTATACTCTGAAAGTGACATGACGTGTAGCCAAGCATGGTGTCCCATACTCGGAATTTGAACCCATCCAAGTGCACACACACACTCAGCAGTGAGTAGTGAACACACACACACCGTGAACACACACCCGGAGCAGTGGGCAGCAGTTGGGAGTTTGGTGCCTTGCTCAAGGGCACTCAGTCGTGGTATTGAGGGTGGAAGAGAGCGCTGGCCATCAAAGATGTAATTATATATTGAACAAATTAGCTATATAGCATTTATTCATATTTGTAATGTTACATTTAATATATATTGTATATTTAGTGAACCAGACTCCTTCCTCTCAATGCTATGTAAAACCTCTAATAAATTTAGCATCTGATGCTTCTGATAATGTTCAGCTTCTGAAATGCAAGCAGCACCTTCAGGCAGCAGCTTGGGGTGACACGCTTTCAATCAATCTGCATTCTTGTCGTATCTGCAACATTTTCACATATTTCTGTGTATGCTATCACAAAGGTCATGCTTCTTTCTCTTTAAGGCTCACACTGTTATTTTCATATAAATATCAGTTGTCCCTGAATGTACAACAATTCACTTATCCTCCAATCTATAGAGATGTTATGTAAGATAATCAGTACTGAAGACGAACGGTTTCAGCCAGTACTGTGATGTTTGTGACAAATTAGCTATATAGCATTTATTCATGTTTGTAATGTTACATTTAATATATATTGTATATTTAGTAAACCAGACTCCTTCCTCTCAATGCTATGTAAAACCAATAATAAATTTAGCATCTGATGCTTCTGATAATGTTCAGCTTCTGAAATGCAAGCATTACCTTCAGGCAGCAGCTTGGGGTGACACGCTTTCAATCAATCTGCATTCTTATCGTATCTGCAACATTTTCACATATTTCTGTGTATGCTATCACAAAGGTCATGCTTCTTTCTCTTTAAGGCTCACACTGTTATTTTCATATAAATATCAGTTGTCCCTGAATGTACAACAATTCACTTATCCTCCAATCTATAGAGATGTTATGTAAGATAATCAGTACTGAAGACGAACGGTTTCAGCCAGTACTGTGATGTTTGTGTGAAATACAATTAGTGGTTTAGTAAACAGAATTCTTCAGAATTTCCAGTGAGAATTTTCCAGAAGCGCTCTGTTGTTTAAATGTTCTTTAGCCGCATCTGTGTAGTGTTACAAATAAACGTTTTACACAATTACAAAACTGTGAGTCATTGAGGAAAATCATTTGAAGTAGCTTTAAATATCACTGCCAACACATTTTCTGTGGCTTTGATTTTCTCCTATTGAAACTTGGAATCTTGAAGAGACAAGACTGTCTCAGCAACTTCTAGGATAGTAACCAAAGGACGATTGATTTCGAACAGGATCAAGCAACTTTCTGTGTCAAAGCCATTTTGTGTATAATCTCCACCCACCCTACAATCTGCTCTAAAGAAGATCAAATGATCCGGTGGAAAACTGGTTCAACAGCGATTTAAGAACAGACATTTCACAGAAAACAGGGAAGAACTCAATAATTAGCTGAACTGTCACAAAGTCAGGCTAATGCTTGCCAAGATCTTACAAAACCAAAAATAAACCTGAATCATCATGCATGTTGTAGAACTTATAAATGTGTTTGTTTATCTCAGTTAGTAGTAATTCATTGTGTAACAAAGTGGTGGGTGAAAGAGTTTAATGGCTCAGATTATCTACCCTGTGTTTTCTTTAACCCACTTAAATGCTTTTGTTTAATTGGTTGTTTAATGGTTCAGAACCTGCTAGTGAACTGTGACTGAGATTAGAACATGAAAATAACTGTCTTGGGTATATAATATGGGACATTTGCTGTATGATATGTGTATGTTCTCATTGTGTAAGCATGAATGTGTATGTGTGTGTGGACAGGGGGTTAGTATAGCTGTAGTTTAGGAACAAACTTGTTTCCAGAATTTATGTTAATCAGATAAAAAAATAAAAAAAAGGCTTTAACTTCCACCCAGGGTGTGACCAAAACCAGTCTGTGTAGATTTTTTTTTCTTTAGTATGTGAGACTGTCAACTATATTCAGTTTCTCTATATTAAAGTATGAAACCTTAAAGTGTTATCTCATTCAAAAACGAAAATTCTGTCAACATTGTCTCACTCTTACTGTCAAGATTTCCTCACTCACTCAATCCATGGGTTACAAACAGAAACATTTAGAATGACCCATTTCTGTCTTTTTTCGGGCTGAACTAATATTGCAGATGAACTCTTTCCAGATAACTACATGTTTAAATGTATATGCAATTCTTTATCCCACTGCTGCTGTGAATGACATCATTTAGCACAGATGTGTATTGCAGTGGCGTTCCATCCATATAAGCTGTGAATGCTCCATTTGAGAGAATAAGTTCACGGGGTTATTAATATAAACATTATTACAAGTTGATCCCTTGTCATTTAAAATGTAACAAAGCTTAAAGGTATAGGAATAAGTACGTAAAATGATTTATTTGCCAAAGGGCAGTCATTTTCTGTAAATCTACTTCAGTTACGGAAGCTTCCGGGCGAGCGTATTCTCCGCAGCTTTCTCGCCTCCGCTCTATTGCTATGACTCATCAGGATTGTAGCGCGTCCTCAGTGGTTTGCTGGCCTGCGGCGGATTTAATGCGCGAGGTAAGCTGTCCGCGAATCGCTCGCCCAAGCAGAAAAATTTGCTGTTGCTGTCAGATCTCGATTGCCGAAAATCACATTGTGTTTGATGCAAAACCAACTCGACTTAATCAAAAGAAAAAAAAAAACGCTGTAACTGTATATTTTGTTTTCTCAAGCAAAGAAAATGCTAAAAGTCCACTGAAAGCATATCTTCTTACATTTTTGGTCATAGACAATGTATGTTGAAGATATACGTTATTGTCAACGTGGTAAATTAAAAAATATATTTTTATAAAAACGTGGGCTATATAAAATTGTAATAATTACAATCAGGAAAAGAAAGAAACAATCCTCTGAACATTTTGAACATTAAGATGTGTAACGAATCATCCACTGAAGGCGAGCGTAAGTGAGAACCCAAGTGCAGTTTATTTACAGTGATCCAAACAATAAACGAAGACTAGAGACACAGACTTGACTTGACTAGGCATGAACAGACTAGACTCACCGACAGCGGGTTACAACATCAATACACGACAAAAGACAATGGCAACATGAGGGCTACTTATAGCAGACAAGAGGGTCACATGACAAGAACACACCAATGGGAAACAAGACACATGACTAGGACAACCAATCAGAACATGACACCATGAACAGAGGAACCAATGGCATGAAGACAAGAGGGCAAGGGAAGCATGACACTAACAGCATGAATCAAACTACAAAGTAAAAGACCTGAAAACAAGAACATGAAACAAAACCCAAAACCCAAACCCCACATTACAAGATGTTATTGTTCCTTTTGTTTTGCGTATGCTCGTGTCGCTTAGTTAAAGTCCTTCTCCGATTTTATTGTTGTTTGCAAGGTTGCAACGTTACTGTCACACCCATGGACAGTCTTGTGTTTTGTTCCTCATGTTCGCTCCTTGACCCAGTTTCTCCCGTGTTTGTGCCCATATTTGGTTTTCCTGTTAAAAGAAGAAGAAGAAGAAGAAGAGTCCTGCGTTCGATTAAAGGTTTTCTATTTGGAAGATCTATTCAAGTAAAGATTGGGAAAGAATTTTCAGAGATAATAAAGGTAGAAAATGGAACACCACAAGGGAGTATAATTAGTCCTTTATTATTTTCTATTATGGTTAATGATGTGTTTTTAAGTGTTGAAAAAGGAATAGGAATTTCTCTTTATGCAGATGATGGTGCAATCTGGAAACGAGGGAGGAATTTAGAGTTTGTTGTAAGGAAAGTGCAAGAAGCAATAACAGAAGTAGAACAAAAAATTTATTCTTTTCAAAATGTAGGATTAGTAAAGAGGTACAATAGAAATTATATGGTCAAGATATAGAAAGAGTATCATGTTTTAAATTTTTGGGTATATGGTTTGATGAAAAACTCACGTTTAAAATACACATAAAAAAATTGTTGATAAATGTAAAAGGGTAATGAATGTTATGAGATGTTTAGTGGGGAAAGAATGGGGGGCTGAGAGGATGGCTCTAAGAAGTATATATACGGGATTGATAGGATCTGTATTTGATTATGGGAGTATAGTGTATCCATCTGCTGCTAATACTGTGTTAAAAGAGGTGGACAAAATCCAGTACAAGGCATTAAGATTATGTACGGGGGCGATGAGATCTACACCAACTGCAGCCTTGCAGATTGAAATGGGAGAAATGCCTTTAGATCTTAGAAGAATTGAACTGTCACTAAGATATTGGGTCAATATATTAGGACATAGTCAAGAACACCCAGCTAGGGTAGTTCTAAAACCTTTCTGGGAAAAAGGAAAGAAAGAAATCAAAAGTTTTGGAAGGGAAGTGCCTAGAGTGGTAAAAGAAAAGGAAATTGGTGAAACTCCAATAAGCCCTACAGTTCCGTGGTCAACAATCCCTCTGTGGTTAATATCTCAACCTACAGTAGATATGACATTGTTAAGTGAGGAAAATAAGGTTAAGTTCAAATCAAATGTTCAAATAGCACATAAGTACATTCATGGAAATTATTATGGTTATGTTCAAATATATTCTGATGCATCGAAAAATATGGAAGACAAAGTAGGTGTGGCATTTAGTATCCCAGAATTTAATGTGAAAGTCAGTAAAAGAATCACAGATAATTTGTCAATTTACACTGGTGAAATGATTGCAATTGTACTGGCATTGCAATGGGTGGAGGAACATAAGCCAATGCGGACACTCATATGTTCTGATTCAAGTTCATCTTTAATTAAAGAAGAAGAAGAAGAAGAAGAAGAAGAGTCCTGCGTTCAGTCTCAAATTTCTACCCCGTGTGCTATATGTGTGTTCTCTGTTATTTTGGTTTCATTAAGGAGTATTTCTGTTCTGTTCTGTTCATACTTTTAAATCAACACCTGCCACGGTGTTTCTTATTTGTCTTCTGTGATCCCTCTGAGTGTGTCCTAAAAGCCAGAGGAGGGTCTTAATCTTATCACTCAGCATACCCGGTTAAAAAAGTCACCGCTCGCCACTGGTGTCCCAAAGAAACCAGACCAGTACAGCAAGGTTTTATAGTCGTTTTTCAGCGTTTTTTCTTGTTACGTGAATATTTCAGGTGTTTCACGTCTCGCACACTTGCCAGGATCTAGAGCACACATTGAGAGGAGAAAGGATTGTTGAGAAATGTTCAAAATTGTATCCATGTTCCGTATTTTGATCCCTGTGAGAAACATGCAAAACGGTGCTATAACGCTTTTACAGGTCCACTAAAACGGGTAAGAACTTCATCTAGAACTGTGTATTACTTTTTATTCTGTAGAAACTTCTATGCCTTTTTTTTGTGTGTGTAAAATTATAATACATTTCATGATGGGTACTGACAGTTTAAATTTTCCATGAATCTTTTATCTCTCAGGTCAGGCGCTGCAGTGTTATGAGTGCAAACTGGGTTTCTGGTATCTTTGCATTACAAGCAAAAAGACATGTGATGCTGGTGAGCACTGCTTCAGCGGAATAGGGAAAGCTGGTGAGTTTATGCTCTTCAAAAGCTGTTGAACACCTTTTGTTTTATGAGTTTTTCAAGCTTAATCTGTTTTTCTTGCATCTCTATTTTTAGGTGGATTAGTGGATATTAAGATGAAAGGATGTCTTGAAGTGTCCAATTGCAACAAAACTGTAGAGGCGAATTTCCCGTCCAACTCAAGCACCAAGGTATACCAAATGAAGAAGATGTGCTGCTCTACTGACCTGTGTAACTCGGCTCCGGGTCACTTTCACATGTCTGCTGTCAGCATGGCCTTCGCTACCATCAACTCTGTGTTCACGGTCAAATTCCTCATTTGAGGAGGATTATTTTAGCTCACACACAATAAATATATATATACAACAACATCACTGAGCAAATCATGCTTACTAAACAAGCCAAATTAATTTGTTGCAAAATAATTTATGGAATGAATACTCAAGATAGGTCACGCACTGGAATTTAAAAAGTTTTCAGTAGATTGCCCAGTAGTGATAATTTCAGCATACCATCAAGTTAACACTTTTTCTACATAGATACATAGCATGAATTTATTGAATATCAACAATGAAGACCATTCTGGTTATAGATAAGCACCTCACCCTACTAGGGGTTGAACGACTTTTTTAAAGTCGACTTTTATGTGATGAAAGTTGAGTCGAAGTCGACTAGTCGCTGATGACGTCATTAATGAACAAATAAGTCTGGAGCTGTGATAAACACCTTGTGCACAGCTGTGGCATATGACACAGCGCTGCCCACATGGCTATTGCTCCTATAACAGCTCATTTTTAACAGTTCTTTTGTCTTTGAGCCGTTATGTTTCTCACAGATTTCTGCTTGTTCTAAATCAGATACAGATAAAGTAGCACAGTAAAGATTACATTCATATGAATGCATTAGTGAGAGCGATTGCGTGTCTGAATTAATTCTACCTGGCAGCGTCTCTCTACTAGTAGTGAAGCTGTGGAATTTAGTTATTAAGAAATATATGCATGAACTTTTTAGTTTCAAAGCTATTTTATTGAGAAATCACAGAACAGTGTTGACAATACATTTCCGCGCTTAATGATTCTGTGTGCGCGCGATCTGCGCGTGATGTACGAGCTAGTGTCTGTAATGTGTGTGCGTTACAGTGCAGCAGCGCATTAAGTCAAGTCAAGTCACCTTTATTTATATAGCGCTTTTAACAATACAGATTGTGTCAAAGCAACTCTACAGCATTAATTAGGAAAATAGTGTGTCATTAATGCAAAAATACAATGGTAAACACTAAATTTTCAGTTAAAGGCAGTTCATCATTGAATTCATTCATGTCATCATCAGTTCAGTTTAAATAGTATCTTTGCAATAATTTGCAATCAAGTCAACGATATCGCTGGAAATGATATCGTTGACTTGATTGCACAGATACAATTTAAACTGAACTGAGCTGGATGATGACATCAAATGGAGAAAAAACCTTGGGAGAAACCAGGCTCAGTCGGGGTGGCCAGTTCTCCTCTGGACAGGCTCATCTAGTTGTCCTGGTCTCCGCTGACATTCGGGGCTGTAGAGGTCGTCTCTAGGTGCTGATCCACCATCTGGGCTGGATACGGACTGGATCTGGTGGCTACGGTGACCTCGGAATAAGAAAGAAACAGACTAATATTAGCGTAGATGCCATTCTTCTAACGATGTAGCAAGTACATCGGGTGTTATGGGAAGTGTTCCCGGTTCCGGTTGACCTAATTAATGCAGCCTAACAATCCTTTAACGGAATATAATTGTGATTATATTAGATTAGAACGGCAATTAACTTACCTGTACAATAAGCGGTTGAAAATGTGCATTCTCCCGTTCAATTTCGAGCATCCAGTAATATAATATCACATGTCTTGTGGAGCGCTTTCAGAGTATGTGTATTTTTATGATTTTATTTCTCCTGATATCTGAGTTTCACTTATAATACATGGTCTTCTAATAACACCAGAGGGTTTGCCTGTCAAAACATCAATGCATGAATGAAGTTTATGAAATCCTTTAGTTTAAATGTTGGGGGGTTTGTCCATTGTATTTTACATGTGTGCCTATTCATTTACACAGGACATTCTTCATTTTCAAAGCCATTTTTGTAAAATTTGTAAAGATGTCAAAATAGTGTTTTGTTCTAGTTCTTTTATTTATAAGCACATTTAAAACAGTCACAAGACTGACCAAAGTGCTGTACAACATAATGATCAAAGATAAAAACACATTCAAACAAACATCAATTAGCAAAAGCTAAAGAAAACAAGTGAGTTTTCAAAAGAGATTTAAAAACCGATAAAGATGGAGCAGCTCTGAGGTGCGCTGGCAGGCTGTTCCATAATCTAGGGCCCATCACCGAAAAAGCTCTATCTCCTCTGCATTTCAGCCTAGTGGAAGGAACCATAAGTAAGTTTTGATTACCAGATCTTAAATCTCTGGTAGGGTTGTAAGGATGCAGCAATTCCGATAAGTAATGTGGGGCAAGGTTGTGTAAAAATTTATAAACAAATAAGAGGATTTTAAAATTTATCCTAAAATCAACAGGGAGCCAATGAAGAGCTCGCAAAAAGGGGGTGGCAGGATCAAATTTGCGGCCTTTCTTAATAAATTTGGCTGCTGCGTTTTGGACCAGTTGTAAACGAGCTACTTGGTACTTTGAGATACCACAAGAGTTGCAATAGTCCAATCGAGAGGAAATAAACGCGTGAACAGCTGTCTCAAGAGGTTTTTCAGGCAGAAAATGTTTGATTTTAGAAAGAAACACACACAAAGTTCCTAACACACTTTGATTCAAAAGCTGACAGGCTATCCAAGGTCGAGTTGTTAAATTTGAAATTGTCTGATGGGCCAAAGACAATAACCTCAGTCTTTGAGTCATTTAAGGTTAAAAAGTTACTAGCCAACCAATGCTTTACCTCATCAAGACATGTAAATAGGGAATCAATAGCAGAAGGATTGTTTCTTTTTATAGGCAGATAGATCTGGGTATCATCGGCATAGAAATGGAAAGATACACCATACCTTCTCAGAATCGAACCTAAGGGAAGCATGTAGAGAGAGAAGAGCAGAGGTGCTAGGATAAGATCCCTGGGTAAGTCCATAATTGAGATGGGCAGCAGAGGAGGTAAAGTTGCCAATTTTGACTGAGAAATATCGCTCTGTTAAATAAGATTTAAACCAATTCAAGACTGTTGAATTGTATTCTGTGATTGTTTTGTATTCTGTTAATGTGTTTCTTTATTTGGTAAAGATGACATTCCTTACTGAAATAAATGTATGTAAAAGGCAAGAATTTAGCAAGAAATGTTTTTTTGGAGGTCTGCTGTCAGCAGCATCCACAGAACGCAGCACTCTCATGCCAGAGGTGAAGACGCTGTGCCCTGCTCTGACAAATGACCTGTTTTAGTTGCCATCATAATGTGTGTAGGAATTGCAAATATAAGAGCAATAAAATTGTAGTTAATAAAAGTCAAGTCGCCTTTATTTATATAGCGCTTTATACAATACAGATTGTGTCAAAGCAGCTTTACAGTGTCAAACAAGAAAATAGTTTGTCGATAATGCAAGAGGACAATGACAAACAGTAAATTTTTCAGTTAAAGTCAGTTTATTATTGATTCAGTGATGTCATCGTCCAGCTCAGTTCAGTTAAAATAGTATCTGTGCAAGTGTTCCCGGTTAATTAATGCAGCCTAAAAATCCTTTAACGGATTTGAATTATAGAAATGCGATATAATAATGTGTGTTATGTGTATGCCAGGTTAAAGAGATGGGTCTTCAATCTAGATTTAAACTGGCAGAGTGTGTCTGTGTCAGATTCTGGTCCGTGTTTTGTGTGTGTTTTGCTCCTCATGTGCCTTTCTGTGTTTCCTTATTTGGTCATTTTCCTGTCCTTGTTTAGTTTAATTATGATTCCGTTCAGCTGTGTTCTATTAATTACCCTTGTATTTAAGTTCCTGCCTGTTC
>NW_015647079.1:86331-86667 GCF_001515625.1 Sinocyclocheilus rhinocerous
TTTCCTGCTGTCTCCTGTGTTTATGTACCCTGTGTTCCATGGATTAAAGACTGTTTCGTATATTCCTCGTCTCCTCGCTCCTTAGTTCCGGTTATCCTCATGTGTGTCGTGACAATCTGCCTACCGAACAGTGTTAGGTAGATTGTTCCAGAGTTTGGGCACTAAATAGGAAAAGGATCTGCCGCCTGCAGTTGATTTTGATATTCTAGGTATTATCAAATGGCCAGAGTTTTGAGAGCACAGCGGACATGGAGGACTGTAATGTGATATGACGCAGTGGTGGAAAGAGTACTGAAAAAATATACTCAAGTAAAAGTACCATTACCTTCCAAAAAA
>NW_015647079.1:86710-88669 GCF_001515625.1 Sinocyclocheilus rhinocerous
GAACGGAACAAAAAGTGTTGAACTTGAAAATTGTTTATGCGCGAGTGCACTTGCTAAACGAAGGCGGATTGTATAAAATGGATAAAAAATTTAAAAAAACGTTTATTAACGAGCTGCAGTTTTATTACATCATGGTGAGTATTTGTAATTCGTTACTTCACACCCCTGGATATGAGCTTGCTCAAATACAGAGGAGCTAAACCATTTAGGGCTTTAAGTAATTTAAAATGTGTTCAGGGTTCAATAGGGAGCCAGTGCAGAGTTGACAGAACCGTTTAAGTGTTTAACTCCTGTGGTTGATATCTGTGTCATTCTTGAGTAGTGACCAGACGAGTCCTGCAAGCACTGCGTCCTGTTTGATTATTCATGAATTCACATGATCACTTTCTTTATAAGATGTAACACTTATGCAAAGCAGCATGAGTCAGCAATTAAGTATTTATTACATCAGTATTGTCAACCATCATCATGACACACGTGCTGCACAATTTAGCCCACAACCTCCATTTTGACAAAACTCGTATACAGTGGCTCAGATCCACTTAAAGGGATAGTTCACCCAAAAATGAAAATTAGATTTTTATCTGCTTACCCCCAGGGCATCCAAGATGTAGGTGACTTTGTTTCTAGAGTAGAACACAAATGATGATTTTTAACTCCAGCCGTTGCAATCTATCAGTCGTATAATGCATGGCAATGGTAACAAAATCTATGAGAGTAAAAAAAACATAATGAGTGACGTATATGCGCGAGAGATCACTTCCGGTGCTTGCGTAAACTATGCCATACACACCTCACGCACCGGATGCCGTGCACGAGCGTGCCCAAAGACAGTTGGACATAATGGTGTATTAGAGGTAAAAAATGATTGAATGGAGTTTTGGTTCCTTACCGCTGTCGCCTCTGGCTTGCTTAGTTGGGGACACTTCATTTCCAGCGATATCGTTGACTTGATTGCACAGATACTATTTAAACTGAACTGAGCTGGATGATGAGATCACTGAATTCAATGATGAACTGCCTTTAACTGAAAATTGAGTGTTTACTATTGTCACTTTGCATTACTGACACACTATTTTCCTATTTAATGCGTTAAAGTTGCTTTGACACAATCTGTATTGTTAAAAGCGCTATATAAATAAAGGTGACTTGACTTGACTTGAATGACAAAATTTTTTGTTTGCTTACAACTCCCTTGATATGAGCTGAAGATGGATTGAATAATGTGACGTATACATTCAAAAAAGTGATCACATGATTGCTTTTGTTAATAGTTACATAGAAACTGGGAGTGGCTCATTTACTTTCTTGCTCAACTTACCCCATTCTCCCCAACAAGAAAAATCTAATCAATAATTAACATTTAAACATTTAAACATGTAAACTGTTCAGTGTATAGTAGCACAAGCTAGGAGGCCAGTTTAGCTTTACATAGTTTGTGTTAGGAAAATTAGTTTAGGTTCTACTAAAAAGATCCTGAACTGGAGTAAAACTGAGCTTCTGTTGTCCATTATGTGTGAGATTGGGGACAACAGGGTCTGACATTGTGTTTTTATGTGTGTACATGTTCTTTGTACAAATATCAGTCCTAATTGGTTCCAATGAATGGGGAAAAAAGATTCCCCATCTCACCTCAGTGTATCTGAAGACAACATACAAGAGTACATTAACCTTTTTAACTGAAATATACAGGTGTCAGTATTTGCTGAGAAAGGCTACAAATGAGCATAATTTAAATAATTTAAAACATGAAGGTTGTATTTCATGCTTTTTTTGTGGTGGGAAAATTAAATTAAAATATGTATTTTTACATAAATTTTTACATTACCTATCATTTCCCACTTGTGGGTACATTATGTTTAGATGATTATATGATTATATTGAGACAAATCAAAAGATGTTGATCTAGCAACACACTGTACAAAATCACAGTCAATGCGTATTCCTATTTTTTTTTTT
>NW_015647079.1:88719-95524 GCF_001515625.1 Sinocyclocheilus rhinocerous
TTTTTTTTTTTTTTTATTCTTTCGGGGTGTGGGTTAGGGTTAGGTTACAACATTTATAACTATAAAAAAAAAATTACGCCTACAAAAAATCCCATTTTACGTAAACATGTGCGTATGTGCATGCTTGTGTGTGTGTGTGTGTGTGTGTGCGTGTGTGTGTGTGTGTGTGTGTGTGTGCACGCGCGTGTGTTTGTGGTTTGTGTGTGTCAATAGTCAGGTATCTCTTAACTCCCCAAACCAGATTGCTCTGCTCGTTCTTCACATTCAAATGCTTTTTTTCCACCTGCACATATTCATTGTCTCCCCTCTGTCAAAAACCCCACCCTCTCTATCACGGCCATATATCTGGACGTATTCAAACCAGCCATCTAGTGTGCTGCAGTTCAAAGACCCGTTCGTTTTAGAAGAGCTTCTCTGCTGTCAGAATTCAGTTCTGCTGAACACCTTGTCAACATGATGATCAGAATTGTGCTTGGAGTCATTGCAGCGATTGGATTCCTCACTCTCAGTAAGTCTACAATAGGTCGTTATCATCCCCTCCCCTAAGTTAATGTAATATTTCAGATTTTTAAATATTTTTATAGAAGCCTCTCCAAGGTGGCATTTACTTGAATAAAATACAATAAAAAAGTAATGCTGAAAACTATTATTACAATTAAAAATAACTTTTCTATTTGAAAATATTTTAAAATGTAATTAATTCCTATGATGGTAAAGCTTAATTTTCAACTAAATAATGTCACAATAGTACAAAATACTCTGCTAACAATTTCACAGTACCAGTATACATGGCTGACATTTGTTTGAGGAGATTGTTGTGATGTAAATAATTTTTTAGAATGTTTTAAGTGTTTGTTTTTTAAGAGCAAAAAAGGATAGGTTACATCAAATGAAAGAAACATTGTTAATGTTATTAAGAAAGAGTTTTACTGTAATGTCTTTGATTTAAAAATACCATTATTTAAACAGGGCTTTTTGGTAACACTTTAGATTTGGTAACACTGTTCACTATTAAGTAGTTGTTTATTAGCATGCATATTACCAGCATACTGTCTGTTTATCAGTACTTATAAAGCACATATTAATGCCTTATTCTGCATGATCATTTTCTAGATCCCTTAACCCTACCCAATACCTAAACATAACTACTACAACAACTACCTAACTACCTTACTTACCTTAACCAGTAAATAAGAGTTTATTGAGGGAAAACACAAAAGTCTAAAGGTTTCTAAATTGTGTTGATTGAAATTAGAGTAAAAGTAATGAAGTTATTGTTGAAGCATAAGAAAACTGCTTGTGATAAAGGGAGGGAAAATGTTAGGTTATTGACATTGGACCAGCTTGACACATTCGATTACCAGACTCACAACAGTCCGGGGTTTTTTTTCAAAATATTTGTAAACACAGTATCAACTCGTTGACATTATGATAATGCTGTGCTGTTCTGTTTTTAATCTTTTTAGTGGAATATAATGTACTATCATTCAAAAATGTGGACATCTTGTGTGTGTGTGTATATATATATATATATATATATATATAGAATTACTCAAGCAGTCACTCCATAAAAGTAATTGTGTTCTCACACCAAATCAATGTGATTTTAAATGGATTACCCAGCCCATTTTGGGGAGGGATATTTTTTTAAGTTTATAAGAATGCTTATTTCATGTTGTCATTCTGTTTCTCCAGGTGAAGCCCTGACGTGTAATTCGTGTAAAGTGGGCATTTTAGGCAAATGTTTATTGAGTTCCCAAGTGTCCTGTGCTGCCTCCGAGCTCAACTGCTTCACTGCAAAAGCAGGTCAGTCAATACACACACACACACGCACACACATGTTGTGTATTCATCACGCACGCGCGCACACACACACACACACACACACACACACACATAGTTGTTAAAGCACAACCCTACGCCTAACCCTCACCCAAAACTGTTGATATTAGTGCTGTAGATCAAACAAAACATGATTTAGGCTATTTATTACACTTTCATATAGTTAAGGACCACTTCAGGTGCCCTCATAAGTCGGCTTTAACATGCCGAACCCATACATATAATACACTTTTAAATTAAAGGAGAACATTCCATATTTTATTCCACATTCCAGTACATTTAATATTTTATATCTATAAAGATATAATATTTTAGTCTATAAAGACTAAAGAATTACCATACATTTTTTTTTAAAAACAAAGCCAGAACTGTTACAAAGTGACTTAACATAGATTTCTGTACTAAAATATGTTGGCTGGTTTCTGAAAACATTATTATTTTTATTAATAGTATTATTTATAATAATAATAATAATACATTTTGACATCTTGCTCCTGCTCCTCTCTTCGCAGAGTTCAATGTGACTGGGTTTCTGAGTCTGTCCTCAAGTGGCTGCACATCTGATTGCAACAACACCGCCGGGACCGTCATGGGAGCGGGATACACCGTGACCAAAACCTGCTGCGCCACAGATCTGTGCAACG
The DNA here is from genome assembly GCF_001515625.1 of Sinocyclocheilus rhinocerous. NCBI lineage: Eukaryota > Metazoa > Chordata > Actinopteri > Cypriniformes > Cyprinidae > Sinocyclocheilus > Sinocyclocheilus rhinocerous. Next base: position 91,206 of record NW_015647079.1, read on the forward strand.
GAGCGAGTGCTGCGCAGCTGTCCATGGCTGGGGCTCTCAGCGCCGCACTACTGGCCTCTGTCTGCAGTTACATGCTGTAGATGTTACACCTCCTTGTCTGCACACTGTTATGTTCACAATACCTCCTTTAATCGGAATCAGTGAAGATATAATCTAGAATGCATAGATCCCATAACTTCCTGTAACTTTAAATGTTTACTCCACTGTGTTTACTTTTCTCATTGCTAATATGCAGTGATAATTTTTTAAAATAATCATTTATATACAATGCAAAACATATTTAAAATTCCAACACTTTAGCTGATGTCATTTTTAATAAAACCTACATTTGGATGTACTCTTTGGAATGAGGTGATGATATATTTGAGGTGGGGCTGAATAAACAGAAACATCACATCAATGACCCTGGGTTAGGTACTAGCTTTGGGATTTTTTATATTTTTGATATTGATTTTACATATCTAGTAAATGATGACAGAGTTGTAATTTTTGGGTGAATTATCCCTTGACTTTATATTTATTCTAGCACATTGTAACATTAGGTTAATAAACACGGTAAAAAAAAAACTGTAAACTGTTCTTTCAGTTATGTTTTTGTTAGTATTAACTGTGACCAAATGTAACCTTATTGTGAAGTGTTACCATTAAACTAACTTAACATATCTCTTTTAACATATCACCTTTTTGTGAAGATATTTTTATGTATATATAATACAGCTTCTTTATGCCATCATAAACTTTAATGTAAGTCAGACATTTTTAAAACTATAAGTTTAAATATTAAAACAATATTTACAGCATATTAAATGAAATATTTTTAATTATCTTTAGTCAGATATATGTGGACCAAATGTCCCAGCAGTAAGAATTCATTAGGGATTGTTTGCATGGTCTCCAGTGCGAGATCCGAACAGTAGTGTTGGGTCCGAGTCCACCTTGTTGAGTTCTCGTCTTTAACCAGCTGAGCAAGAGTGGGAGATGTTTATTAATGTCTTTTTATCTTAGTTTTATGTTGTTACTTATTTTTTTTATCTTTTATGTTACACATAACATGGATTCCTCTGTACTCTGAAAATGTATGTGTCCAAAATGTCTGAGTCCGAGTCCAAGTTCATTCATAATTGTAGTCCAATTATCTCAACTCTACCTAACAGTACTTATGGCGCTGGTACAGACCCAGGGTTTCCAAAACATATCCATCTCTTTCAGTGGAACTAGATGGAATGTGGGAAATCATATGGCTGTGTTGGTGGAAAAGTGGTACAAGAGAGAGAATGGGAAGATTGTAACTCAGTTTGTTAGAGCCGTGTTTGGAAAGCACAGAGAGGCATCAGCAGGCACAGAGAAGGCGCATCTGTATTGCTTCACATTTTCCACTCCTATTAATGACTTCACCTTGTCTGAGCAATCTAACCACACCCTTAAAATGCCCCACCTTTCATTTACAAACTTGTTGGGCTGTGTCTTCATAGAAATAAAACCCACATCAAATGTACAGCCTTGGCAGATGGCAGAAATAGTAAGAGTTGAATGCTATTCTGAAATCAGCCAAATAAATGTAGATAGTGCTGTATACAATACAGCTTGCTTTGAACAGAAGTTTGGCAACTTCACTTACAGTCAATTTCAACTATGTTGACCATATTAGATAGTTCAATCCGTTCCCCATCTATGGAACTAATCGCTCAACAATGGGGAATGCAGCCTGCATGACCGGTGTCTGAAGCACGTGTGAAACAGCACCAATCTATTGGCCCACATGGCCCATGACGTCATAGGCATGGTGCCCGGAAGTATAAAAGGGCACCTGCTAAATACTTCATCCTCTTTGCCGACTGTTTGAAGTGCTTGTGAGAGACCAAGGCAGGTGAGCGGTGTGGAAAGTGTGTGCCTCCGTTCCAGAGGTTTCTGGCACTTGAGGGCACACACAATCTATCTGTCATCTGTTTTGGTCAGGAGCTTGCTCGGTCAGTGCTCCAGGGCTCTGAACACACTCATTGTGAGTGTTATCCAATGAGAAGCTCCATTCACGTTTGTCCCTCTTCTCGAGAGATGAGTGACAAGAGTTTGCGTCTCGCGGTTCGGGTACCGCTGTTGCCGAAGCACGGCGAATGCTCGGATCGCGGGATTCGCGGGATTAAGATGCTCTTTTTGGGTTATCGGATCCCGCGGATAGCGCTCGAGACGAGCAGCGCCTTAAGGAATGTGTGCCTCCTTGTTTGGATTCTAACATTCGAGGGCATGTTCTGCTTTCGCGTTGTCTCGGCAAAAAGCACAAACGTTCAGAGTTAAGCGCTCATCGTGATGAGTCACGGTGTCTAGGCTCCGCTCACATTTGTTCCTATTCCCGAGGGATGCGGAATAAAGTGTTTGTGTCTCGTGGCGCGGTTCTGTCGTTGCTGCGGCACAGTTTATCTCACCTCGCGGTCATCGCTTTGATCTGTGGGATCCGCACACCCTCTCTAAACAGGTTGTCAGATGTCACAGATACTTTGGGTTGGTATGACGATGAAGTGTTAGCACGGAGTCATTTCAGCCCTGATCCTGCGAGATCGTGGGCGGAGCTATATTCAGCTTGGGCTTCCCTTTCTAATATGCATGTTTTTTTGTGTATGGAGAGCCTGGCTGGGCGTGAATATATTTAAATACTCTGTGGAGAGAGGCTTGAGAGTTTTCTCTCCCAGGGTTTTCAGCACCTAGAGTGGTTATGGGGAATGTTTCTTCCTGTGTTAAGCCGGAGTGGAGCCATCTGTGTTAAGCTGGAGTGTAGCCATCTGCGGGTGGTTATGGTCCAGCTCAAGCTTACTTTGCTCTGGAATATGGCGGTCTGAGGGCAGCTATGTTCTAGCCTGGCTTCTTAACTAGGTTGTTTTCCCCTTGGCACAAGTTCTCTCGATTAAGCGCTGAAGTTTTTGTCTAGGAATCTGCTATTCGCGGATAGCTGTGTTTCAGCTCAGAGACTGCTCCCCTTTTTAGGGTTTTTAAATAGTGGTCTCCGTGAGCCCCTTGCATGGACTGTGCTTATCCCGGACTAATGATGTTTATGTGTTCGCTCTTAGCGAATCATTTACTGATGGCCCGGATCTCCCTCTTGTGAGCTCCTGGTCAATACCACAGTGCTTCGCTAGCCTACTGTGGGACTGACACGGATTGGGGACCTCCTTAATATAGCCATCTAAGGGTGGTTATATTCCAGCCATTGTTTTGGCAGGATGGGCTTACTTGAATACAACTATCTGTGGCTAGCTGTGTTCTACTGCAATTGCGGTGAGGCCTCTCATGGACTGGTCCCCTTTTCTAGAGCCTAGCTATCTGAGGATAGCTATGTGTTAGCTCAGTGATTGCTCCCCTGCTTGAGCCTGTACCTAGACAGTGTTGTCTCCCCTCTTTGGGTCGTAAGTAGACAACCCACTCTTTGTGGTCTGGGCAGTTTTCAGTCGGTCCCCCTTCTGGTAGCCCTTCCTAGGTACATAGCTATCTGAGGATATCTATGTGCTAGCTCAGTGACTACTTCCCTTCTTAGGGTCTTTAAGGAGCAGTCTCCTTGAGCCCTTGCCTAGACAGTACTATGTCCCCTGCTAGGGTAGTAAGTAGATAGCCCACTCTCTGTGGTCTGGGCAGCTCTGCAGGAAGGCTATCTAGGTTTTGTCTATTGTGGGACTGACACGGGTTTGGGACCTCCTTGGTATAGCCACCTGAGGGTGGGTATATTCCAGCCATTGTTATGGCAGTTCACGTCTTACTTAATTACAGCTATCTGAGGCTAGCTGTGTTCTACTACAGTTGCGGTGAGCCCTTTCCTGGAGTGGTCCTCTTTCCTAGAGCCTAGCTATCTGGGGATAGCTGTGTTCTAGCTCAGCAGCTACTCTCTTTACCTGCGATTTATGTAGTGATCTCTGAGCTCCTTCAGAGGCTTTCTAGTTAGCCTCTTCAGTGGTCTTGTGTATCCAGGCTAACTATCTAGATAGCATAACTATCTGAGGATAGCTGTGCTCTTAACTTGGGTGAGATGTTCTCCTTGATCTGTTCGGGTTCCCTGTTTCTGCCAAGTTGCGTGAGCGGCCCGTGGCGTCAGTGGCATGGCCCCTTTCTAAGGAAAAGCTTGGTGTATGTTTGTCACTTCCTTGGTGCTCTCCCACCAGGTGGACAGGCATGCGCCTCGCCACGGCGTGGTTGGATTTCGTTCCCCATTGTGCCCCCTAGGGGGAGCAGCATCTTGTTCCCTCTCGGGGAACCATGGTTACATGCGTAACCCGAGATGTTTTCCTGAATAATAATTAAATTTAGGCCCCTACGAAGCACGCCAAAGGCTGACAGAG
>NW_015647079.1:95958-96807 GCF_001515625.1 Sinocyclocheilus rhinocerous
AAAAGGGGCTGTTAAAATGTATTTGTCTTTGAATCACAAGAGATTCGTTCAAGAACGCTGATTCATCCAGTAATGAAACAAGTACATCTTGAGTGAGTCATTGAATAATTTATTCATAAATTACATGTGATTTTGTTTAGTTGTCTATTGTTTTTTCTTCAGAATCATGAGAGAACCACAACTTCCATTTGGGGAAAAAAAGAGAAAAGGCATGGCAGGCATGTGCTGTGACACAACTGACTGAAATCATGGAGGAAGAGCTAACAAACAAGCCAGAAGAATAGCTCTAGCTTGCTGATGGTTGCACTACCATCTTTGCTAGGCATAGCAGTTACAATATATATATATATATATATATATATAAATCTGTCAGGTGAGGGTAGCAGGGAGAGGCGATGACTCTGAGTGAAAATGCTGTGTAGACTGCTTCAGCTCACTTTTGTACACCTGAGACTTTAGGTCAATCTGAACTCTTTGTGTGTGTGTGTGTGTGTGTACATCAGATATTCAACAGGTTACATGCGTAACCCGAGATGTTTTCCTGAATAATAATTAAATTTAGGCCCCTACGAAGCAAGCCAAAGGCTGACAGAGGCAAGGAATAAAACTCCTTTACAAGATAAGCACAGTGGGTAGGGTTGGGAATCGAAAAATTTTCCGATTCCAGAATCGGATACTTAAGGTCAGGAATCGGAAACTTGTTGTCAAATTAAAATTTCGATTCCACCTATCGATTCCTATGCGCTATTTTTTCTTCATCTGTGAGGACCGGACCTAGCGATCTGCCAGGACCTTGCTCGCTAATCTAAGCGCTCCAAAGTTTGGCTACATTTGTGATCAGAAGCCAAA
>NW_015647079.1:97280-119288 GCF_001515625.1 Sinocyclocheilus rhinocerous
GCATAGCAGTTACAATATATATATATATATATATATATAAATCTGTCAGGTGAGGGTAGCAGGGAGAGGCGATGACTCTGAGTGAAAATGCTGTGTAGACTGCTTCAGCTAACTTTTGTACACCTGAGACTTTAGGTCAATCTGAACTCTTTGTGTGTGTGTGTGTGTGTGTACATCAGATATTCAACAGTGTTATCCTTTTAATTTTCTCACTTATTCTAAATTATTTATGTGGGAACATTTGTAGGGAGGTGGATGCCTTTTTTAGAACCATATTTTCTGGATGGTATACCTTTCAAAATGATTAGGTCATAGAGATGAGCCATTTATAATGGAATTATATTATTATATTATACACAAAAAATAAGAACTCAAACAGGGGCAATTCTTGTCTTTAAGTTTGGTGGCATTTTTATTAATGTTGGTGGCATTTCCGGCCTTGAACAATGTTATTTTACGTCGATGCCAGCCTAGCTTGCTTGTCGTTAAGCTTAATGGAGGGCTATTGCCTAAAGGTTAGGCTGGCTATATTGAGGTGTTTTAATAGTGGTTTAATTTCACAGCAGTGACAAACTGTGCCAACGGTGTCATAAATAAAGGCAGGTCCAGAAGTTGCGGATGCTGCAATAGGCATTTTATATGACTCAGGAGTATGAGTTGTCTCAGAGAGTGATTTGTTCGTTGTCTTTGTGACCACATAGATGCAACAGTTAATTTCCTTGCCTTTCGCCATGTGACAGCCGCATAGGCCATGTACTGGAAACAGAAATGTGATGTGACTTGTAGCCGCCCCCTTCAAGTTAGCCAGGGAAGAAGCCTACTTCAACATGTTGAAAATAAGTTAAATATATATTGCAAAATAACCACAAAATTGCATTATTTAGTCATATTGGACTGGTAGTTATGTTAGCACCTATCAAAAATCAAAAAATCTAAACTCTGTTTCGTTTGTTGTGTGTGCGGGGCGCTTTACAAGTCTGTAAACTTTTGAAAAGCATGTGACTGAGGCTGAGCTCTAATTGGCTTGTTTCAGATTGTCTCAGAGCACTGCGCTCCAGACCCTCCCACTTTTGATTTTAGTGAATCAGTATTGTTTTTATATATATTGGCCTCATGTGATTGGATATGATGATATAGTTATCCAATAAACATGTCTCTTTTCCAGTCTTTATGGAAGTATTATGGAAGTATATAAATAATATAGTGTCCCTTCTTCAATTTGACATACATTGAGTCATGTCTGACAACTTGACAAATATGTTGACAAATACGATTAAAATTAAGATTAAAAAAATAATGGTCTATGAGTATTTAGGAGATTAGACACACACACACACACACACACACCCCAGCCCTTTATCCATCTCTTGAGTTACTGGAGGAATTGGACTTCAGTTTAAAGAAATCTATAATATTGGGATTAAAAATGTACTAGAAGCTTTAATTCAGTTTTGAATGCAACAATTATGTTTTGTGGAAAGTCGCTGAAACAGTTATTCTCAAGGTTTTTGTTTTCTTTTGTTTCTAGTCGGCTCAGGATTCCAATATTGGACTAGTACTTACTCAGACAATTAACTAATTCAAAATGTTAATTTTTCAGGTTTCTACCACTAGGTGTCAGAATTACGTTGGCTGTAAAAGTGATACTTCACCTTTAAGTGAGAAACACTTAAATTAATATTCATATTATATATATATAGCCCAGGGGCGTAGGTTATGCGGGGGACGTGTCCCCCCCACTTTTAATATCAGGTAAGTTCATCCCCCCACTTTTTCGGGCAAGTGTGTTCGCATAGAGGTTTTCAAGAGCCGGTGTGAATAAATATAGATTTAAACTTGATAATGCTACATAATTTTGATAGAAAGGTATGTAATAGATTACAATCAACCAAAATAATTCAGACAGCTGTTAGTATGACAGTATTTACACAACTATGAATACTTTGTCGGGCAACCCTTAGCCTCAATGACAGCCTGTAGTCTCCTGGGCATGCTGTCACCCAGGTTCATGAAAACCTGAACTTCAGTTTTTTTCCCAGACTCGGTCTGAATAATTTTTGGACCCAAATTTGTATCAATTTTACTGGTAGTCCACTGTATGAAGAATTTTTGGGTATGATTTGTCACAGTTTACTTTATTTTGCTATCCTCACTTACATAAATGAACTATAGTGTCCTGCACCCACTAGTAAAAAAATATCAAAAATTATATCTGGTCTCTGAATCATTTTTGGTTTCACTGTATATCCTTCGGTTATTTTCACACTTAATTATGCCCATTAAAATGTATTTTACAAGTTTTTGTTACTTTTACTGTTCATTTTTTTGCTCTATGGTACATCATCTTTAATTTAATAGCATTATTGCAGCGGCTTAGTACTTTAATCACGCGCTTTGCTGTAATAATGCAGGGAACCACTCGTTATAAATCTCCTAACTGTGATATTTTCAGAAATAGAAGTCGCGTTTTTTCATCTGAAACGTGCTGCGATTTATATTCCAAAGCCACTCATATAATGCAGAAACACTCAAGCAAGCAAAACACGCGCAACGCCTGCACGTGTTTGTGCTGATGCAGAATAGTACAGTCTAGCGCATTTCACACAGGCTGCTAGATTCACTTTCGCTAGAAAGTCGTGTATGCCTAAGGTTGAAAATAAATGATGATTATAGTGAATGCCCCTATGAATGGTTTTATTTGTACGATTTCGTTTTAATTCAAATGATGCGTGTGCTCAGTGAGTGAACATCAAAGATCACACAACAGAATTGCGCGCGCTCTCTCTCTCTCTCTCCCTCTCTGTCTCTCTCCCTACCGTTAAGTAACTTGTGCATTGTTTTACTTACTTGTTTTTGACATATCCGACCGAACTACAAACTTTCCAGTGATGTCTGTGAGAAAGATATATTCATTCGACAAGCTCGCGCATCTGCGCCGCCGCGCGCTCAATCCACTCAGCGTGCTTTTTTTATCAGCTCGCGCACTTCAGCTATACAGGCGTTAATACTGAATGTTTAACATTATATTCATTGCATACATATACTTCGTAGTAGACATCCATAACTCCTTTCTGCTGTCTGTTGTCAGTGTTTCTTTGTTTAAATATGGCGCTTATCACATGCTGTGTGGTATCGGCGTTTGGTATCGGGGCATTTTAACGAGTACCAGTACGAGTACAGGAGGCCAGTATCGGGCCCGATACCGATACCAGTATCGGTATCGGTGCATCCCTAATATATATATAACATTTCTGTCCCCCTCACTTCTGAAATGATGGCTACGCCCCTGATATAGCCTAATATAAGCAAACGTGTTATTATTCCATCAAATTCGGGATACAATTTGCTCTAAGTTGTTACTTATCATTAAAATTAAGTTATATTAATTATTGCTTTGGGACCATTATATTGTCCTAAAACAAAAGTAAAAACTACTTCATAGTAACTGTGACGAGTGTCACCATGCATATTAAACAGTTGTCTAGTTTGTTTGCAAACGTTTGACATTGCAGGGTTAAAAATAGCGCAGACGGAAGAAAAGACCTTGCGCGCGCATATAGCATCACCAACAGTTATAATATGGTTACAAGTTAGAGGAAGTTCAAGGCTCGTCAAAATCAGGAAATGAGAGAGAGAGAGAGAGAGAGAGAGAGAGGCTGATCTTGCTGTAGGCGTTATTGATTTCGATACAAAACGCTAACAGTAAACGTTCGTACAGTTCATTAGTCACGCAGAAATAAGACACTTTTTGGCGGCGTTTGTTTGGGCTTTCTCCAAATTCCCCTCCCACTGCCAGATTCATAGCTCGAAGGGGAAAAGTTGCAACTGTCCAAGGCACAGCGGAAGTGAGCTCGGAGAAAAGGCGACAGGAATACAAGACATTGATTTATTGAGCTGCAGGATCGCTGTCATAAAGCTCTCTCTGTAGTTATTTGGTCGTTGCTGGAGGAGCGTCCGAGATGAGTGAGGAGAGACCTGAGGTTGAGCTCTTCGTGAAGGTGGGTTTCCCCGCAGGCTGCTGGAGAATCAAAGGCCATTATTCGTGACTTCACTCAGGACTAATGCAGCTTTAGCCAACTGAATACCTTCACATAATGTAATAAACCTATCATTAGTGATGTAATAAAATATTTGTAATGTAGTAATTGGCTCAAAACGTGATAAAATCGTGAGCTTGTAATGTAATAACGGTTTTTAAATTATGGCATTACCTTATGAAATCACCAAAAATGTTGTCATTTTGTGAAAAAAAATATAAATAGAAAACGGTGATTTTCTTTTAATCTAAATATAGTTTTAAACTACATATGAAAAATGCACCAGATTTAAATATTTTTTATTGTTGTTGATAATGTTATTAGTAGTAATAGTATTACAGTCAGGTCACGTCACCTTTATTTCTATAGCACTTAAAATAACACAATACATACTGTTTCGAAGCAGATTTACCGTGATGAACAGGAAAGTAAGGTGTTGGGGCGCCACGTGCTGCCAGCACAGCTTCAGTGCTCCCCGAACCTCTACTGGAGGCATGCACCATTCTTCCTAAAGATATTCCTGCATTTGGTGTTTTGATGATGGTAGTGGAGAGCACTGTCTGACACCTCAGTCCAAAATCTCCCATATAGGTGTCCAACTGGGTTGAGATCTGCTCACTGCAAAGATCATAATATATGCTTCATGTTCATATGCGTGTATAAAGAGTGCATATGCAGTAAAAAGAGTTGCCAGACTCAACACAACTTAAAGCAAAAGAAAAAAAAATCCCCTTTTAACACCAATAATTTAAATAACTAAAATAATATTAATGAAGCAAATAGCAGTTTCAACCAGCAACCAATGGAAAACAATAATAAATCCACAAACTGAAGGATGCATCTATGGTACGCATATCGTATCGTCTCGTGTGAGCTTAAGCTGTTTCCACCACGGGAAGATGGTGAAACGAACAGTTTGTGAAGAACTTGTGTTAGGTTTACTACAGGAAGATTTGGCTGGTAGCTTGAAAAAATTAGTTAGAAAAAACAATAATTCAACAGCACATTACTAACATATGAATATGCAGAATATGTAGTTTTTTTATGGTTGCTATTTAAATGATTATATTATATTATATTTATTGTTGATTATATTTATTTATTAATCCAGTGCATAAAACTTCAAATCTGTTTTGGGGCCATAGCAAATTAAAATGATGGAGCAGATCAAAACCACAAAATTTGTGCAATTTCTATGAAACACTTTGACTTCGCAATGTAGCCTAATGTGCTCATAATTTTATGTTGAGATAAATTTTTTCTATTGTAAATATTGTTCCACATATACACTATGTGCTGCTATTAGGTTATGAATCATTATTATTTTATGTTTGCAATTAACTGTGATTAAGTTGCTGTCATGTGTTTATAATGTAATAAGTGTTTCACAAAATAATCTATTACTTTATGTGAAAAACATTTTATTGTGAGCTCATATTACATAAATTCTCAATTAAACAAATTGAGAAAATTATTACATTATGAACATTTCATTGCATTAATAGCCTAATATTTTATGCCTTGTTATTATTAAGTGCTATAGAATGAGTTTTTTATTTTTTAAATTGTAAATAAGTAAATAAATCGAAGAGTCAGTTAAATAGATACATTTACGGTTGATTAATTGCTCGATTCCTTCATTTTTATGTCTTAATATGCAATATATTTTCAATGTAGTCAATCTACGAGCTCTTCATTATTCAGTTGACTGTTAAAGTCCCAATGAAGTGGCTTGATAAGAGCAGTTTTATATGTAGCATTTATAAATAAAATGTGGAGGTTGTCTAACAGTTTACAATGTTTGCTCTCCTCTATAGTGTTTTAAAATACAATATGTACCAATGTATACCACAGCCAGCAGTGCAGCTCATGCGGGCAGGGGAGTGCGGTTTACCTGAACAGCTCCTCTATTACACTTGCCCCCCCTAAACCTCACACCTATCATGGCTAGTGGTCACTAGTCAGCCAGTGTATATCACTCGATATCTGTAATTTTAACTGTTTGGTCAATAAGCATCGGAAGTGGGATTTGTATTTTAGCAGTGCTGAGAATGTGTAACAGACGGGCGTGACAATAGTCCACTGACAGGAAACAGGTGAGTGTGTAATCAGTTCCTATGCTGAGGATTCTGGGCAATGGAGTCCGGGAGGAAAAGGTGATGGCGAGTGGGAGGAACAGCTGGGACCCGATTCATGACAGAATATCAGCGCCTGAGTTCCCTTTCTCAGTCTCCATTAGTTTGCTGTATTTGTTTAGCAGTCCTGTCTAATAAATCTGACGGGAAAACCCCGGGTGCAAGTGTGAAAGCCCCCTAAATGAAAAAAACATGACCTTTAAACAAAATTTCACAACTTCAACCTTTTCAATCCAATACTCTTAATGCATTATGTTGCCTATTTGAGCATGAATGTTTGCACATTTTGTGATAGTTATGTATGAGTCCCTCAGTTGTGCTCAGTTTGAAAAGATGGATCTCAAAATCATACAGTCACTGCTGGAGAGGGTTCAAATATGCAGAAAATGTTATGTCACTTAAAATGTTATGTCACTATGACATAAATCCCACTATTCAGGAGGGGCACTATGTCAATTATCACTCATCTCGACAAATCCCCTGCATGCAAGCAGAGTCGTTCTGCCCTATCGCCAATGAGGCTTGTGGCTTCTGCTTCACATATAAAGCCTTAACTCACTTCTGTGGATAGTCTCTGACAAAGGTTTAGCTGAGTCCACGTCATGATATCTATTATGGACACATGATAGTTCCTAAGAGAGTGTCATCTGAGGGATCAGAGTTCACAAGCATGTAGAAGGATGAAATGCCCCAAATCCTACTAAACTGTCTGAACGTACTGGATTATTTGCCTCTATCCATGCTTGCTCATGAAGGACTAGGATTTTTTATATACTTTATATACAACTGCCTCAGCAACTTAAACATGTGTTTCCCTTGTAATGTGGTTCATATCACCTTGTTACTTCAACTCATCGAATCCCGAAAATTGTCCTAAAAGTCTCAACTTTTCTGGGCTGTTTTAGGCATCAAAATCTTTAAAAAGCAATGCAGCTGGATTAGCCAAAACATGAAGTGTGTTGTCTTTATACTGTTTCTCTTTTCAATCCATGTCAGAGTAAATGTAAAGAGCACTCTTCATGCTCGACGCAACTAATTATTCAGGCTGCAAACTCACATTCACAGTTTGGGTGCAATGTGATCCCTTGCTGTGGCTGTTTGCTGTTCACAAAAACAAAACTCAAAGTACTTTTTTTGTAATTGTGTTTAAGCATAAATCGGGTCGTTCAGAAAGCTGCAGTGATCCTCTGTATGTGTGTGTAGGCAGGAAGTGATGGTCAGAGCATTGGGAACTGCCCGTTCTCTCAGCGGCTCTTCATGGTCCTGTGGCTGAAAGGCGTGACCTTTAATGTGACCACTGTGGACATGAAGAGGTGGGTGTTTCTGTGCATTCACAAACCTAACGCAGTTGCATAAATGTGTAAATTCAAGTAAGTGAAACCTAGACTTTTATCGTTTCAAACCAGTAGTGTGTTACATTATAAGCACTGTATTCCAAAAAATTGGTGGTCAAATGAAAAAAAAGACATTTTCATTCACACTGGAAATAGAAGGTCAAGTTAAGTGCATTGCATTGTGGGATCTCCAACAGTGTGCTTTTAGCACATGCAAACTGCACCGTATGCATTCAGCATTTTGCACAAGTAGCACCTGGAAAACAAGTGGTGTGCTATTCCTCTTTCTCTGTTTTGTGAGTAGGAAACCAGACGTTCTTAAAGATCTGGCTCCTGGGGCTCAGCCTCCTTTCCTGCTGTACGGCACAGAGGTGAAGACGGACACCAACAAGATAGAAGAGTTCCTGGAGGAAACCCTCTGCCCTCCCAAGTAACTCTCTTCATTAACGCATGTTTTATTTCCATTCATTCTGTGGCTCCATGTCACTGCGTTTGTGTTTGTATTCCATTCCTACATTTCACAACTGTAATGTTTACAATATCCACTTGTCCTCCTCCTCTTCATCCCTCTATCCGACACAACAGATACCCACGGCTGGCAGCTCACAATCCTGAATCAAACACCGCAGGTCTGGATGTGTTCTCAAAGTTCTCCGCCTACATTAAGAATTCAAACCCGCAGATGAACGACAGTGAGTGCAAGAGTGCTGCTAATTGTTTTCATTCTTTTAGAATTGTTAAAAAGATTGCTAAGTGGCCAGACCAGGACAAGCATCACTACATTACTGGGCTGGTCCCATGTATGCAACAGGAAGTGAGTGTGCAAGACTGTCCATGTTGCGCTCTGCTGTCTCCTTGTTAAATACATAATTCAACATATAATACAAATATTCAGTCTTACTGCAGTAACGCTGCAATCCTGCAGATTTAAAATGTGCATTTATTTAGTTCAGCTAAGAGGTGACAACATGAGCTATTTAATATTCTATTGGTCACATATCTTCAAGTGATACAAATTCACAGCTCAGAGTTCACAAAATACTGGAAAATAGTGAAATTCGCATGAGCTTGCGTTTCCTGAATTCACATGCTGGAATGAAAAGTGGACCGGCCCTTGAGTGTGAGACAACAGAGAGAAGTAGAGAGAAACGGTTTTGTGATTGATTGTGTTCCATCACATCCCATTTTTTGTGTTTCATGTGGACACATTGCTTTTCGCTGGAACCTCGTCGCTTTTCACCTGGTTTAGGCCAAGACGAATGTTTGAACCGAAAATTTTGTGCGATAAATTGTTTATTTTAAATGAACAGTTAATGTGTCTTTTCAAACAGTTTGCATGCAGGTAGCATTTGGACCTGGCTCTCCGCACGCAATCTTGTATTTGGTGTAGTTTGATAGACATCATAAAATAAAAATGTAAAAAATCTGAATGGCTGTTTAAAAACATGCTTATCTTCATTTCTTCTCTGTGTCAGGCAGGTGTCAGAAATAGAAAAAAAAACGTATATCTGCATCCTAAAAAGCAGATCGTATTTCTGCTTTTCCATACTGCCACCTAATGTCGGAGTGAACTGCATTTTCATTCAGCATGTCTGCCGTTTTTTCCACATTGGTCTGAACAGACGAACATCATGTGAATATCAGACTGGACATTCGTGTTGGTGTGAATGACTGTGAATGACACCTGCCTCTGCCTATCAATGACACATAGAGAAAAAAAATATGGTTTTATAGACTTTTAAAAATAGGACAAGCCTTGACATTTCCTTGAACAGGAAATACGTCGACACAGGAACAGGAAATTGCGCTTGTCAAACCATTTTGTGGGTTTTTTTATTTACATTTTTTTAAATGAAGCTGTATGAACTGTTTGCTTGTGCAGATCTGGAGAAGGGTTTACTGAAGGCCCTGAAGAAGCTGGATGACTACCTGAGCTCTCCTCTGCCGGATGAGATTGATGAGAACAGCGCTGACGATGTCACTTCCTCCACCCGCCCCTTCCTGGACGGTCAACAGCTCACTCTGGCCGACTGCAACCTGCTGCCCAAGCTCCACATCGTCAAAGTGAGACAAACAGCCAACAGGCTGATGCTTGAGCAAGAGAGCTGACGAATGCAACGCTTAGCTTCTCTTTTCCCCGCTCTCAGGTGGTGTGTCTGAAGTTTCGAGGTTTCTCCATCCCTCGCTCGCTGTCGTCTCTGTGGCGATACCTGGACGCGGCGTATGCCCGAGAGGAGTTCTCCTCCACCTGTCCCAGCGATGAGGAGATACACATGGCCTACTCCTCCGTCGTGAAGGCTCTCAAATAGAAGGAGTTCTCTTTCCAGATTGTCCTCGTGCTTCAATTGGTTCCTGTATGTCTCGAGCACCTTAGGTTGTTTGCACTGGCAGATGTCTCGCTTTTCAACTAAACGTGGTCTTATATTTTTTAAAAGCAGCTGAACTGCAGAGGTCAAAGGTAATTTCTGTTGCTATACACAGGCAGCCTGCAGTGATACATTACAAACTATGGTCAAATGTTTAACAGGCAGCAGTAGTGGTTGTTTTTCATTATTTTTGTTCAATGTACGTGTGGACGAGTGCTTTTCTAGCAGTTACAAGCAGGATGTTGTTGCCTCATTCCTCTCATTACTGTCCCTCCCTCTCGCTGTGTCATTATCTCGAGTCTGTAACCATAGCCTTTAATGACAGCTTTCACTCACGGCTGCTTTGGTCGCATACATTTCATAAACTGTTTTTCAAGCTACTCTTTACATTCCATTGATTGATATGTTGCAAAGTCATGGAGACATCTCCATAGGAATCCTGCGTGATGTGTCAGATCTTCTAAATCCATGCATTATGTGAGAAGAAAAAACTCAAATAAATGTTGTTATTCACTGAAAATCTTTTAAATCAGGAACTGGCCCCAAGTGACAGTCTCATCTCGTAGCTATATGATATGATGTATGTGCAAATTTGAGTCACTAGAATACTCTTCCATCTCTAAATATCACTGTCAACGTCCACTTTGAAAACACTCTTATTTATTGTGTGGGGAGAGTTTTGAAATATATGCACATTTGTTGTCTTCTGAAAAAGAGGAAACCAGTGATGTTTTAAGCTCTAGTCTGCCCTCTTTAAGTTGATTCAGCCTGTTTCTAAGAAATATTTGTATAAATGGTATAAATCATGCCTCGCCCCGTGCACTTCTGTGTTCACTTCCTCTTAACCACTTAATAGTCATTTCCAAATCTTACTCTACACTCAAATGGACAACACAACATCAGTGCAAATATTGATTAGTGAGGATTTTATTGATTAGATGGATGTTACAACAAAGTCATTTTCTTCCTGCATTTCTAAAATTGTTATTCAGCAATACAGTTTATAATAAAGTTGAAATAAAAAAAGGAAATGCTGAGTACATTTTTTCTTGATCCTTCATGTTTAGATATTTCAGGTTTAATGTAACTTAAGATTTTAAAATAAATTGTTTAATTAAAGCACAACATATTTAAGATAATTTTAAGTCATAGAGTAAAACGGATTTAAAAACTTGAGAAGCAAATAATGAAAAAAGGACAGAAAACATTGTGTTGTGCTCTATAGGAATGGAACAGCCTCTAGAACATGGCCTAATAATATGAAAAATATGCATTTATTTTTCTAGAATTATCAAAAATTACAAAAAATTACTGTCATTAGCGTTTGCAGCAAAAAAATAAAAAATAAGACAAAGCAAATTAGCTGTCAGATTTAGCAGCTGTGCAGGTTTAAACTCAGTTTAACTGTTTAGAAGAAGAGTTTCATTATTTTGAGCATTGAGTAACTACATGACTCATTCTCATGAGCTTTAACCACTGTGTGTGTGTGTGTGTGGTTGCAGGCACTTCCTTTCAAGCATGGCGTCTGCAAGAAAGTGCGTAGATGGACTTATAGTTTCAGTCTTGTGTGCATTTAAAATTTGAGCTGATGCATTGGTTGCAAACGGATGGTGTTGGTATGTCATGGTGTTTCTGAATCTCAGACTTTGCTGATAATGTAGTGAGCACCTCCTGTTAGATTAAGAGCTCCCTCATCCCAGCTGGAGCAGGAGGGCCAGACCGCAGAGGCTCAGCACTGCTCCGGTCCAGCGGGGGGAGCTGATGGGCGCAGCAGTGTTGCAGAGATCCGTGTCACAGCACTCATTCGTGTAGTTGAAGGAAACTCCTGCTGCATGTTTCTCTCCTCTCAGGTCACACTGTAATGGCAGGGCACAGCTCCGCTCGTACAGGACTCATTATCTCGAGTCTGTAACCATAGCCTTTAATGACAGCTTTCACTCACGGCTGCTTTGGTCGCATACATTTCATAAACTGTTTTTCAAGCTACTCTTTACATTCCATTGATTGATATGTTGCAAAGTCATGGAGACATCTCCATAGGAATCCTGCGTGATGTGTCAGATCTTCTAAATCCATGCATTATGTGAGAAGAAAAAACTCAAATAAATGTTGTTATTCACTGAAAATCTTTTAAATCAGGAACTGGCCCCAAGTGACAGTCTCATCTCGTAGCTATATGATATGATGTATGTGCAAATTTGAGTCACTAGAATACTCTTCCATCTCTAAATATCACTGTCAACGTCCACTTTGAAAACACTCTTATTTATTGTGTGGGGAGAGTTTTGAAATATATGCACATTTGTTGTCTTCTGAAAAAGAGGAAACCAGTGATGTTTTAAGCTCTAGTCTGCCCTCTTTAAGTTGATTCAGCCTGTTTCTAAGAAATATTTGTATAAATGGTATAAATCATGCCTCGCCCCGTGCACTTCTGTGTTCACTTCCTCTTAACCACTTAATAGTCATTTCCAAATCTTACTCTACACTCAAATGGACAACACAACATCAGTGCAAATATTGATTAGTGAGGATTTTATTGATTAGATGGATGTTACAACAAAGTCATTTTCTTCCTGCATTTCTAAAATTGTTATTCAGCAATACAGTTTATAATAAAGTTGAAATAAAAAAAGGAAATGCTGAGTACATTTTTTCTTGATCCTTCATGTTTAGATATTTCAGGTTTAATGTAACTTAAGATTTTAAAATAAATTGTTTAATTAAAGCACAACATATTTAAGATAATTTTAAGTCATAGAGTAAAACGGATTTAAAAACTTGAGAAGCAAATAATGAAAAAAGGACAGAAAACATTGTGTTGTGCTCTATAGGAATGGAACAGCCTCTAGAACATGGCCTAATAATATGAAAAATATGCATTTATTTTTCTAGAATTATCAAAAATTACAAAAAATTACTGTCATTAGCGTTTGCAGCAAAAAAATAAAAAATAAGACAAAGCAAATTAGCTGTCAGATTTAGCAGCTGTGCAGGTTTAAACTCAGTTTAACTGTTTAGAAGAAGAGTTTCATTATTTTGAGCATTGAGTAACTACATGACTCATTCTCATGAGCTTTAACCACTGTGTGTGTGTGTGTGTGGTTGCAGGCACTTCCTTTCAAGCATGGCGTCTGCAAGAAAGTGCGTAGATGGACTTATAGTTTCAGTCTTGTGTGCATTTAAAATTTGAGCTGATGCATTGGTTGCAAACGGATGGTGTTGGTATGTCATGGTGTTTCTGAATCTCAGACTTTGCTGATAATGTAGTGAGCACCTCCTGTTAGATTAAGAGCTCCCTCATCCCAGCTGGAGCAGGAGGGCCAGACCGCAGAGGCTCAGCACTGCTCCGGTCCAGCGGGGGGAGCTGATGGGCGCAGCAGTGTTGCAGAGATCCGTGTCACAGCACTCATTCGTGTAGTTGAAGGAAACTCCTGCTGCATGTTTCTCTCCTCTCAGGTCACACTGTAATGGCAGGGCACAGCTCCGCTCGTACAGGACGATGCACACTGACCCTGGACACACACAAGCATCACGTCTCAGTGCTGATGCAGGCCGTCCCAATCAAGGGCCTGAGATCACAGTTTGCTATTCACTACAGTTTCAGCACCTGATAGTACTCGTTTTGCACCAACAAAATACTAAAGAAATAGTCCAATTGTGCACGTGAATTTAGCTTACTTTTTTATTACAATACTTATGACCTATTTTCAGATTTTGTTTGTCGCTTGGTTTTTATTCTGAATTTCACACTTTGAAATGCATGTTGAATGACACACAGGTAATAAAGTAAAGTCTTTTTTTCAGTCACTTTTTTTGAGACAAACTAAACTACTTTGTCCCTTGAGCATCACATAAGCCTCTGTGAAGTTTCTAGTAAGAAAAGTTTATGTAAACAGATACAACGTCCAGAAGTACCAGGATTACAGGTCTTTTGCCAATCCATTGGAAAACAAAGTTTCCAGGCCGTTGCGATATGTGCTTAGATATTCAGGTGTTTCATTTGAGGCAGTTATTATGAAGTAAACCAGGTATATTCACATTACAGTCAACAGCACATGGGAAAAAAATATTTGTGTCATTATATTTGAACAAGCTACAACATGTTGCATGCTGGTCTATTATTGTGCCATCAACAGCCACAGGCTTTCCTGCCACACACATGATGAGAAATAAATCAACTGGTTGATCATTTTACATATTTTTCAGATCATCTATTTCATATGGCTAGAATGACAATAAAGTCACAATACACTAGTCAACATTTGAAGTGGATCAAAACCTTTCATCAAAGTTTTCCTAAAACCTAAAACCAAAATGCATTCTTGTCTTAGCACAACTTTGATGAACTTTTTTGATCCACTGCAAGTGTTGACTACTGTATGTACAGACATTGCTAATAGT
Organism: Sinocyclocheilus rhinocerous; assembly: GCF_001515625.1. Classification (NCBI taxonomy): domain Eukaryota; kingdom Metazoa; phylum Chordata; class Actinopteri; order Cypriniformes; family Cyprinidae; genus Sinocyclocheilus; species Sinocyclocheilus rhinocerous. The sequence goes on from NW_015647079.1 coordinate 111,554, forward strand.
CATGCGCCCGACTTGCAAAACTAAATGTATTATGCAGTGTTAAATCAGGTTCTGCAGAATCAGGTCCAGACAGCTTATTAGGGAACACCCTGTTACTCACATGTGCAGAACTTGCCTTAAAAACATGAAAGTCCTCTAATTCATACTCTGAAAAAACCTTCACTACTGCTTTCCTACAACCTTCATCACACACACGTCTACTTTACTATCCTTGTGGGGACTCTCCATAGGCGTAATGGTTTTTATACTGCACAAACTGTATTTTCTATCGTCCTACACCAACCCTACGCCTAAACCTACCCCTCACAGAAAACTTTTTGCATTTTTTCATTCTCAAAAAAAAAAAAAAAACTCATTCTGTATGATTTATAAGCTTGTTTCCCCATGGGGACCTAAATTTAGTGACACAAGTCCCCATGAGTTGGTGTGTATTCGGGTTTAAGTTTCCATCGGGATAGAAAACCTGTACACAAGATGCATCTTGTGTGTGCGTGATGGTGTGGGAAAGTAAACTAAACCAGTATCACACATTCCCACAGACTGTGCTGATTCATTCTTTTGTTCCATTTGTTAATCAGTCAGTACAATAGTACAGTGACTCTCTGTGCAGTGTTTGGTTCAGTTGACCTTTTGCTCCTACAGCTGTGCTGGCAAGACATCTCTGGCCCACGGGACATTCCTGGGGGAACTTCACACAGTCCAGCGGAGAGATGGCTGGAAACATGCATGTGTAGCATCCCAGACAGCAACAAGTGTCGGCCCAGATCCGGCCCACATCTGGCCCGCATGGATTTCACACGGGCCAGATGCGGGCCGGATCTGGGCCAACACTATGTTGCTGTCTGGGATGTCAAGGACAACGCTGCAAGATAGAGCAAGGATGGTCAGTGAATGTCTCAGAATCAGCATCTGTGGCTGGTTACATAAAATGCTTAGACTAGTCTTGCACGTTAGTCCTCTGATTTTTTTTTTTCTTTAAGACTGGTCAGAATTTAAGTTGGTTACCTAAAAACGTGTACCGTCTAATAAATAAGACTCATTTACCCCTTGGTGAACTGCTAGCTGGTCAGACTACTTCTTAAGACACAGTCTTAACATAGAGACTAAGGGCCAGATTTACTAAACTGGGCAAATTAGCGTGAGAGCGCAATTCCAAAAACGCGACGATGGGAGTGGAAATCTACTGACAATGTGCAAATTAAACAACACAGATGCAACACCTCATTTCCATAATGACCAAAGCAGTCTACCAAGAGCAGCGCAAATTAGCTTAAAGTCCCCATGAAATCAAAATTAAAGTTTTTTGGGTGTTAGTATCAATATGTTAGTCTTAAGGTTAACAGTGACAAAATTCGCATTTAGAAGATATAAGCATTCAAAGCTTTTAGTTCGTCACTTCCTCCAAAACGGCTCAACGATTTTTTTGACGTCACATCGTACTTCATCTTCTCATCAAATCTTCTGACCAATCAAATGCTCTCTAGAAGCCGAAGCGCCGCCCCCTACACTATAAATAGACGTTGAAGCGCCGGCTGAGATCGGTCACTTGGTCACAGTGTAGTATTTCCTGTACAGTAAATGGCACGTATTGTACAATGTAGGTGATAGGGAACGATTCAGACAGTGTAAATATGCTTTCGATTGGGGCAAATGAGGTCTAGTTTCACGTTGTGTCACGCGAACCGCGGCAGCGCTCACAGTCTGATCCAGACTTTGGCTCCGGTCCAGAGACGCGATCGCATGGAGCGGATCATATGCGCGAGTCGGCATATAGGCCTATCAAACACTTTTAAAACTACACAGTCTCAGCATGATTATGATCACTATTTTGTTTTACTAAGAGTTTCATATTGAATCTAGGGGGTAATCTATTAGACTGTGGCTGTCAAATGCGGCTTTACCGAGCTCAAGGGCTCTGACCCGTGCAGATTGGCTAATTTAAAAAGAGGGCGGGGCTGCTCGATATGTCCCGCCCTGTCTTCCTGTTTCAGTTGAAATTACGTCACCACATAGAATAACGCTGCATGTTTCAAGGCACTTCAGGGGACCTTTAAGGGATATGTTCTTCCTCTAGCATTCCAAATGAATTAGTAGGAGTGGAAAAATTCTCTCTCTTCTACCATGCGCTCTCTGTTCTCTGCGGAGCCTCCTCCTGGCAGCAACAATAGGAGCCATGTCAAGTGCAAAATGGGTTGAGACATTCTTTTGGGGGGAGGGGGGGTGCAAATAATGGCGCAAATACCAGTAAATGGACTAACGCAAACCTTAGTAAATCTTGTGGCGTGATTCATTTAAATACTCTTCTCCCATAAACGTAACGTCACAAAGGGAAATTCCTACAAACATAACCATTCACTCCTTTTCAGCGCTAATTTTTCACTGTGCATCTTTAGAAAATATTGACAGTAATTTTTTTATCGCCAGATTTTGGCTGTGGTGCAGAGCTGTGCTGCAGTGGATTGTGTGTCCCGTTGACACATGGGGAGCAGGGTTTGAGTCAGACCTAGGTCATGTACTGATCCCATTCACCCTTCCTCACCCATGCTTTTGTAATATCCTCATGACTCGAACCCGGGTCGCCAGCATGGGAGGCGGGCGCACTAACAAGGAGGCTAAAGACTGCAGCGTCAGTCACTAGTGCACCTCTTGAGATCAGGGGAGTGAGGTTTACCTGCACAGCTCTTACCAGCAGGCTTTCGTGTTTACACCTCTTTTAGCTAAAATCAAAGGTTTCTCCTGACACAGAATTGAGAGCCAAAGTAGATTAGACCTGGGGTCATTTGTAGCTTTAAAAAAGTCCAAATTCTTCTAGAGGACACTAGATTTAATCTTGACGTCTGAATAGCCACATGCAGTCAAGGTATTTAAATCTTTAGCAATTGTCATGGGATAGAGTTGTGCTTGATTCATTCCGAGCATGTGAACTAGAAAGATACTGATGAATTTAGGAATATATCCAAATCTTAGTCTGTATTCTCACTCAATAGACCCTGAATGGCAAAAACTCAAAGTGATGCTTTATATAATTAGAAAACAGCTCATGTTTTCTTTAAGAGTCAAGTCAAGTCAAGTTGAGCTTTATTGTCCTTCCGTTACATGTGGGGACATACAGTGTTTCGCAGGACCACGGTGCTACATAAATAAACATAAATATAAACATACAACACTAGACGTAAGAACATTTTTAAACCTACATAGCTAATTAGAAAACAGCTCCAGCTCAAAGCAAATCACTGCTGAGAGATTACCTACATTCAGCACTACATCAGCCCAGCATATTATCTTCAGCAGTGTGACAGAAACATCATCAGTATCTCAAGTTTCTTTGGTTGAATGATAATAATCTCTGGTTTTAGATGCATCCTACCTGCTAAAGGCAGACAGCCGGTGAGGATGAGAAAGGATCCTTTAGATTTCATCATGATGGTGCGTCTCCCTCTGATCACTTTTGGCTACAAAAAAGCCAGGAGAGTCGACCTTTCCTGTTCTTCTAGATCAAATTGAGCAGTTTGCCTTTCCAGATTCCAGGCATGTAATATTGAGTATGATGGAGTCAGCAAGTAATTTAAACAGATACCACAATAAAACTCCTACAGCTTTTGGTCTGATGTTGTCTAGAACTGAAAACACAATGCAATTGTGGTGGGCTTCGACTAGCTTGGACTCCACCCGGTTTAATTTGATTTAGTGGTGATCACTTAAGAACTGAACTGGAGTCAGGGCCTAATTTAAAGCCCAATTCACACTGCACCGACAGACACAGATCCAACAAGACCCCATAAACACAGATTCAACGATCTGTGAAAGCAAGCGCTGACAGGAGTAACACACTGATCAGACAAACCCAGCAAGCGGCTGCATCTGTCGGTGAAGTGTGAATGGCCATTAGAAAACACAGAACATCTGACTTTTTAAGAATAATATATATTATTCAAATAATATATTTTCATAATCAGGTGCCACCGCTATTAAAATGTATGTGTGTGTGTGTGTGTGTGTGTGTGAGCGAGTGTGCGTGCGTGCGTGCGAGTGAGTGTGTGTGAGTGTGTGTGTGTGTGTGTGTGTTTGTTTGCACATATAACAGATCTGGTCTTTCTTCTTTTCTCTGCATACAGCAACGCTGAAATATGCACAGCCTGTTTGTTCCAAATTACAAGCATGCAGAGCAGCAGGGAAATCAAATGACAGCAATCTTGTGACACAAGCGTGACACGCAGTCACGATAAACGGTTTACTAGTGATTATGCCAAAGACACACACAAACACACACTAATGCAAATCTCAGACAAGATATTTTAGACTTGTGTGTTTTCCACCGCTACTGGCCTGACACCTGCTCAGTCACCAACTGAATCCTGCACATACATGTGGAGCCAAAGAGGACAGGAATGTGTCAGTAACATGAGGCTGTTTGCTGGTTTTGTTTGAGCAATGAGGGATGGACAGATGGTCTGTTCTTTAATCCTGTCTGTCCTCTGCTAGTCTCTCTCTTTGTCTCGATCTGTTGCTCCACTCCCCTGGAGTCATGATTGTGTAATGTTGAGCTGTTTCGTATGTCAGTGGCCTCGTGCCTATGGCCTAATCACAGCCACGCTGCTATACGGTTGTTTGTTAGGTCTGACGTCATGCGTCACAGTTCCCGGGTCCAAACGCTGCTTCAGAACCTAACAAACTAGAAACAGTGCTAATATACACTCACTAATGCTTAGATTCATTTTTAATGATTTCTTAAAAAACTGGTGTCCAGAACACTGTGACTCTGGTGAACGTAGTGTACACAGTACGTTTTTAAATGCTTAGCATAAAGTGTGTTATAAATCACTAGTGCTCATGAACAGCTGTTGAGATGGCATTATTCGATACGTCGCAGATTCAGACCAACAGCACGAGTCGTAGCAGTCCGATAAACAAGAGGTTAGTGATGGGAGAAACAAACTTCGTAAAATGATTCAGTTTTTTGAAGCACTCGAAATGCCAGAAGCTGAACAAAACCCAGTCAACACGTGAGATCATGCGATGATCACAGTGACATCACACGATCCTCATACTATGATCCTCACGGTGTGAGTACTATATGAAATCATTGTGAGTTCACATGATCCTCATACTGTGATCCTCACGGTGTGAGTAATAGGTGAAATCATTGTGAGTTCACACGATCCTCATACTGTGATGCTCACGGTGTGAGTAGTATATGAACTCATTGTGAGTTCAATCGATCCTCATACTGTGATCCTCACGGTGTGAGTAATAGGTGAAATCATTGTGAGTTCACACGATCCTCATACTGTAATCCTCACGGTGTGAGTAATAGGTGAAATCATTGTGAGTTCACACGATCCTCATACTGTGATCCTCACGGTGTGAGTAATAGGTGAAATCATTGTGAGTTCACACGATCCTCATACTGTAATCCTCACGGTGTGAGTAATAGGTGAAATCATTGTAAGTTCACACGATCCTCATACTGTGATCCTCACGGTGTGAGTAATAGGTGAAATCATTGCGAGTTCACACGATCCTCATACTGTGATCCTCACAGTGTGAGTACTATATGAAATCATTGAGTTCACATGATCCTCATACTGTGATCCTCACGGTGTGAATAATAGGTGAAATCATTGTGAGTTCACATGATCCTCATACTGTGATCCTCACGGTGTGAGGATAGTATGTGAGCTCATTGTGAGTTTCAAATTTTGAGCAGGTTGAGAGAAGGCAGTTCAAATATTAGTCACCGGGGATAAGATCATCTACATCTTGGTTAAGATTACTAAAAGTTTCGCACCTACAGCACACATTACATCCATTGATGCAGAAATGCAGATATGTTCTACATGACTAAAGTATATAGAGAGATAAACCTTATAAACTGCTTGATTTTGTGTAACAGCTTAAAATATAATCTGCATATACAATAAACTATAGTATTAATTTAGATCTCTCTACAGAAAGGATTTTGCAGGTTTTAATAAAATGTTATTTAATAACATTAGTAAGCTAAATAAGAATATTTCCAGTATGTGCCTCAGGCTTGCAAAGTATCGTCAACTCCTTTATGAGCATCAACGTTAATCCTCTGCAAACTTTCAACACTTCGACGGTCAGCAAACTTTGGCTGTGCGTCTTGCGTCATCAGCCTGGAACTAAAGTTCAATTCAGTTCGGTTACTTCCTATGAACAGGCTCAAAGAACAATTTGTTCAGAAATCGAACATCAAATTTGAAGCAAAAGCAATAATTAAAGCATATATCGTTAAGGAGTGGCAACAAAAATGGGATACGGGAAACACAGGATGTCATCTTTATAAAATACAGCGAGAAGTAGGAGTAGTGAGGATATCAAAATGTTATCAAGTTTAAGGGTTGGTCACATGTTGAATAAAACTTTAAAATGAATAAATAAACATCCAACAGGGAGAATCGTGTGAGCTCATGGTGACATCATTGTGAGATTAAATTGTTGACTGGGAACCCAGCTCAAACATGCATAAAAAAAATTACAAACCAATTGCAAATGTTTTATTGAAAGTGAAACTATTAAATATGATTCACAAGTTCAAGCTCTTTAAAGCAAGGTGGATTCTGAACGTTTTTAGTGTTGTTCCTCTGTGCCATTGTCATTGTAGCTGTGGTGTGGACTACCGTTCAGCCGAATGAGTTCATTTAGCTGGGTTAAAAATGAGAGACATCCAAAATGTGATTTGCTGGACAGGCTCTGAGTTTACTGCATGTTCTTTTGAAATAAGGTGAGACACAGTGAAGGGCTAAGGTTTAATCAGACTATAGGATTTGGTTTACTTCACAGCCATGAACCGAGTTTTTCTATTTGTTGCTGCTTGTCAGTGGCAGCTAATATTACAGGGTTAATGTTCTCATTTAAGAGAGCTTTTTATTGTGCATACATTTGGACACACCTGTAAGAGCATGAGAGTCAGCAACATTTTTGGTCAGTTTTTCAGGGAGAGTAAGACTGGAATTTTGAAATGTGTTATCTGCTAAAAGCTTTCTTTGTCAACTTAGCTGTACACCTACACGGGAACTAAAAGCCACAGAAACCATATATACATTTCATGGGGTCTGTAAACTTTTACATTTGCTCTCCCCGTTCTGAAAAACCACCCATTTCACACAGGATCCAAGTGTAAACCAGTTCTTTATGTGTAAGGACTGATGATGCACAACTAATGCATCATAATGCACAATGAGTGAGGAAAAATTTTACACGTTTTACAAGTTTTGTGTATTTAGGACCCCCAGAATTAATTGTCCCATTAATTGCCTAGACTGTGGCGACCCATCTAATTTGTCCCGTCACAGTTTCATAATAAACCAAACTTGTTTTTGGAACTTCTTATAACATGAAAGGTCTCTAACATTGTTTTTGCGATGTTGCTTTGGCAAAGCAACTGTCGGTCGAAATCACAATTAAATGAACTTTTAAAGAGAATAAAAAAAGAAAACAAAATTAAATCAAATTCACAAAATGGCTTAGTACCAAAAGAGGGTAACAATGCTACATTTATTCTGTTACATTTGTCTAAAACACTTTTTTGGAAAACATGTAGATTTAGATTTTACTCTTCTAATGACAAAAATATACTCTAGCTTTGTAACACTGGGTGATCTATTTTAATGCAATAAGTGTTAATAAATGCATTGTTTATCCCAAGGGTGTTGTTTGACTTTACTGGGACATGAGAGATGCTCTATTCGTTTTTTTTTTTTTTTTTTTT
>NW_015647079.1:119562-120886 GCF_001515625.1 Sinocyclocheilus rhinocerous
TTTTTTTTACATCTGTTCGTCTGATATGTGCTTTATTGACTTCACCATCGTCATCTTGTTTGCTCTGAACCAGATCCAAAGTACTTGTGTCCTTCAGTTTTTGCAGAATCACATTACTTCACTGTCATAAGACACAGCTCAAATAAATGTAATAAAGCTGACAGACAGTGCAAACAAATAGCCAAAGTGAGGTAAAGCAATATGTACACTTGCAGATCCACTATACACTGTACAGCAGTGGTGTCCAATCCTGCTCCTGGAGGCCCACTGTCTTACAGAGTTTAGCTCATACACCAGTAAAACACACCTTAACCAGCAAACCAAGCTCTTACTAAGCATACTAGAAACTTCCAGGCAGGTGTGTTGAGGCAAGTTGGAGCTAAACTCTGCACACAGTGGCCCTCCAGGACTGATTTTGGACACCCCTGCTGTACACCATACATTTAAAACGCACCTGCCTCTTCAAACTCAACTGCATTTAAAATAAAACTATTTTCATTATTATTATTATTATTTAAATTGTTTGTTTCCTTAGGAGAAAATGCCTCCTCAAAAAATTGGACGACAAAAGAATCCATAGTACAAAAATAAATAAACAGAAATATTACATCAAAAAGTGTATAAAGCACTTCTGAAGCAATAGCAGAGGGTAAAGTTACAGAAATATACAGTACAAAGACTGGAGAAATTTATTTTTTGTACTAATTTTTCTGTTATTTTCAGGAGCTACTGAGACAGTGATACAAATATACCAGTTGATCGTGATTGATGAGTTGGCGACCACTGCACTAAAGCATGCGGTGGGTTTGGAGGGGGGTAATAGAGGATGAATGGGGAAATTCATGTGAGAGGAGGCAATGCCTCCATCGCTGGATATGACTGGATATGACTGGGCATGATTGGTTATGATTGGTTCATGCAATAAATTGATGACTGGTGATCCGAAAATAAGTTTACTATAAAAAAGAATAGTTGACCATCAGTTCACAAATAAAACATTTTGTTTAAATTGTTTCTGCCTTGAGTAATTCTTTTTGAATAAATGTTGAAAAAAATGAAAAAATTGATGAGATTTATACATTTTTTAATAAACAGAACATTAGGTACATTGTTAAAGGGGTCATATGATGTGCTAAAAATAACATTATTTTGTGTATTTGGTGTAATGCAATGTGTTTATGCGGTTTAAGGTTAAAAAAACACATTATTTTCCACATAATGTACATTATTGTTTCTCCTCTATGCCCCGCCTTTCTGAAACGCATCGATTTTTACAAAGCTCATCGGTCTGAAAAGCGAGGTGTGCTCTAATTGGCCAGCTATC
>NW_015647079.1:121050-137726 GCF_001515625.1 Sinocyclocheilus rhinocerous
GAGTATGGGTCACCATACTTGGCCACATGTCACGTCACTTTTCACTTTTTCACTTTTCACTTTTCAATATTACAGCGAGAATAAAAGTTACTCCTTCTTTCTTTGTGTGAACATTTGGGCGGTGTTATGCAAATCTTCGCACATCGTGACGTAGACATGTTGGGGCGTGTTAGAACGAGCCGTTTTAGGTAGGCGTGGTTGACTCTTAACTTTTATAAAGAATATCTCTTTGGATTTGAGACTTTAGTCTTTGCAACTTTACAGATCTTCTTTATGCACCAAGAGCTTGTAACACTCCAAAGAGAAAGGAACAATTGAAATCGCATCATATGACCCCTTTAATGTGTTAATGTGTGTGACTGTGTGTGTGTGTGTGACTGTGTGTGTGTGTGTAAGTAACGTTTAACCAGGAAAATGTGACACCATTAAGGGTAACTGGGACATGAATTTACATTTGATTCATACATTTGAATATATATATATATATTACTCTTGTTTTCAGAACTCCACTGCATACCACTAAAGTCCAGATAGTCTGTTCAGTTTTGTCAATGAAAACGGTATGGCCTGCTAATTGTACTCTTAAAATGTAACAGACTGATGCATTTAACTTAAAAAAAAAAAAAAACATTACATAGTAGTAGCATGACCCCAATCCTGGCATCCCACCACAGTCTCATTAAATCCTGTCTGAAACACTGACCCCAAAACAGCAAAACAACACATCTATGGCATAAACATTTCACAAGTAATCCGCTGTTTGATGAGACAGAGGACACAGCTGAAGCTGACCTACATATTAAAGGAGTGGATTAGAGAACAGCTGCAGATAACAACACAAGCTAGGGCTGGTTAACTGTGTCACAGCTCAAAATTCACTGAATACTCGTTATTTAGAGCGAACAAGAACAGAGGACTGCTGCTTCCTTACTGTTTGAGTTTCCAGTTTAGCCACAGGGCGGAGAGGGAGGCAACAGAGGGAGAGATGGGGGTGTGGCACTGTAAACTACAGGACGAGGACGGGTAAGTGGAAAATCCTGAGTTTTCATGCGGATCAGAGTTTGGCCAATTTCAAGCAGCGCTGTCTCACTTTGGCTCAGAGGTAGGCTAAAACTATGAAATGTAGGAAAGACTCCCCTGGTTATCAGGTCTGAGTTCCGCTGTTTAAGTCGTGATGAGTAAATCCTCAATATGGCTCATGGTCGCGCAGGAGAAAAGGGATTCGGGGAGGATGGATGGACTGAGGGGGAAGGGGAAGAGCAGAGGGTATGAGTAACGTTAGAGAGTAACGGGTGGCCGAGAGCGAGTCAGTCACAACAATTCAGCGCTTCACAGAGAGGAAGCCGAACTAACGTGCTTCATCTGTCACACGGTAGGATTTTTGTTTCACGATTTGTCGTATTTCAACAGGGCGTCAACTTTGGCAGCCGAGACACTTTTGGACAACTGTTGAACCGCTTTAGTGCATCATTCAGCGGCGACTTTAGGGAAACATTTCTTCGAATCTCCTCGGGAAAGGCAACTAAAGTGGAATGAAGTGTTTTATTCATGTTTTCACCACTGGGTGTGTGTGCTGCATGTTTGTAAAGACCGAAGTCGGCAGTGTGTTAAATGTTTTCCGAACACAAATATCCATAAGCAGATGATATTATGTTCGTAACCGGTCTCGTTATCTGTGTTTGGAAGCTAGCAGTGGTATATTTTGATATCTTGTAAGACTACACTTGCAGATTCAGCAGTTCAGTTTAACTGAAAGGAGAAGCGTTTTGTTTTTCCTGAACAATGTGGATACAGTTGTTTCCGTGTCTGCTGTAACTTTTATATGATTTGCAAATTCTTTTAAAATACAGATCATGTCCAAAAAATGTATTGTATAATGTAGACATTTCTTAACGAATGGATGATTTGAAATGGTACTACTCTGGTTACATGCTAGTAACCAAAGTAATGTTTGATACATTTTTGTTGTTAGGATATATCAGGGGTCTCCAAACTCGCTCCTGGAGGGCCGTGTCCTGCAGAGTTCAGCTCCAAATCAACACACCTGCCTGCAAGTGTCTAGTATGCCTAGTAAGAGCTTGATTAGCAGCTTTAGGTGTGTTTAGTTAGGGTTAGAGCTGAACTCTGCAGTACAGTGGCCCTCCTGGACACCCCTGGGACATCCACACAAGTAATATAATTTATGACACACACACATACAGTAGCCTATATGCTATTATTACATGCACAACATTTACTCATTATATTACGTTATATTATACTCATTGTATATGCATAACATTTATGCATAACTAAGTTCAAAGCATTTGAAAACAGATAACCGAGTTTGGAGACCCCTGTCTTATGCACATGAATGGTTTAAAGGGGTCATATGATGCTTTTTTAAAGATCATTATTTGGTGTAACAGAATATGTTGACATACTTTAATGTTCAAAAAACACATTATTTTTCAAATACTGTACATTATTGTAGGTCCTCTATGCCCCGCCTCTCTCAAACGCTTCGTTTTCTACAAAGTCCCTCCTTCCGACAAGCGCAGTCTGCTCTGATTGGCCAGCTGACCCAGTGCATTGTGATTGGCCGAACACCGCAAGCGCTCGTCGGAAATGTAACGGCCCTTATCATAATCGCGAGCGTCATCTTTCAAAATAAATGTAAAGACAGAGCCCAAAAGGGGAACAGAGTCGCGTGACAGACACAATGATGAAGCTGGTATGTGTCGCCTAGAAACACACTAACTGCGGTTACTGAAACCACGCCTTCTTTCTTTGCGTGCACATTTGGGCGGCATTATGCAAATATTTCCATATAGTGTGGTAGATATGTGGGGGCGTGTTAGAATGAGCCGTTTTAGGGGGGCGTGGCAGAGTCTTAACTTTGATAAAGAATATCTTTTTGGTTTTGAGACTTTAGTCTTTGCAACGTCAGGGATCTTATCTATGCACAATCAGCTTGTAACACTCCAAAGAGAAAGGAAAACTTGAAATCGCATCATATGACCCCTTTAAAGCTGCTTCTCACTTGATAAACAGTAACGGGACACTAATGTGGAATGAGACAATCTGACAACTGAAATCAGTAGATGTTTGAGTCAACTTTAAAGTCCAGGTGCAAAGACATTATTTATTCAGTTTGGTCAGTCTGAGCTCTTAATTTAGCTCTCAAGAAAGTGCACCAGGTTGATTAATTTCACTTTGGATCCTAGAGGTTCCAAATATTCACATAAATAGTTGGTTTGGTCTATAAGCTCTTCACAAAATGAAGTTCTCTCTCAGTTTATTCTCTCTGTCTCAGGCAGTATTAAAGGGACAGACACACTCCTGGAGGTTTCTGCCCAGGGGATCCGGGGACGTCAAGAAGTTGCTGTTGTTGTTGCTAGAGGCTTGCAGTCACTTCCACTCCAAGACTGTCCTGCATAGACTTAAAACTTACTCAGTTTATGAATCAGAGTCCCTCACACACACAGTCAAGCCTATATACAAACATTCAACAGACACCTGTCATACACGCATACCATTCATACATACGCCGCCATGGCCAATATTTATCCATACGGCTGCTTCACGCATGCTGTGGTCAGAGGTATCCCAGAATCCTTTGGGAAGTTGGTGGAGGGCGGAGAAGGGTTTCAGACGGACCTCGCCAAGGCCCAGCGTCAGATGGGGGTGCTGACAGGCACGCTGAGGCAGAAGTTGGGGCTGCAGTTGATAGAAATCCCAGCAGTCTCTGAGCTGCCGGAGAGCTGGAGGATCGAAGACGTGGCTGTGATCCAAGGTGACACGGCGCTCATCACACGACCCCTCAAACAGCAGAGACGCGATGAGGTAAGCAGCACACGCAGGGCTGTAGGAGATGCAGAAGTTACTGGGGCTCAGCAGTGTGTTTTCTCCAGGCGGAGGCGGTGAGGCGCGTCCTGAGCGAGCTGAAGCTGACGGTGCTGGAGATGGGCGACGAGGAGGGCGGGTCTGCTGGAGCCACTCTAGAAGGAAGTGATGTCCTCTTCACTGGAAAAGAGTTCTTTGTGGGCATTTCGAAACACACCAATCACCGTGGGGCAGAAGTGTTGGCTGACACCTTCAAGGTGAGCGCTGGGATTCGGTCGGATTGGATCTGTTAGCACCAGCTGATTAGAATGCCGTGAATCATCGTGCACTTTATACATTGTAGATGACACATATTTTTTAATAATGAATTTCATTGCTTTAATGCTTTGAACTGAATGCTTGCTATTTGGTCAGATGATCACAAGGTGCCTCTCTTTTTGGTAACACTTTATTTCGATAGTCCCCTTTAGACGTTCTCCTAACCTTAAGAATGTCAACTAACAGTCATTCGAGTATTAGTACACTGTCTGCTTAGTATCTGCTAACACTTTTATTTGGATGGTGCCCCAACAGACTATAAGTAAGTTTGCAAGTATTTGTAAACATATTCTACTATTCTACCCTAACATAACGGTCTAGTAATACTCTAATGAGAGTTCGTTGACATGTAGTTACTTGTAGTTAGTAGAATGTCTAAAGTGGATTATCGAATCACTGTAAAAGCTTTGCCTGTGTAAAAAAAAACAGCATTGCAGTGCTTGGATGTTGTGACTTGTGAGAGGTTGCTTAAACACTGAAGAGACCAGCCTAGAGCCTATGATATTCTGGTCTGTGGATATGGCTTGGGTCTCCTTTTCAGTGCAAATAGGTAAATCGCAAGTCTGATTGCTTAGAAAGGTAGCAACACCCCTCTCCTCAGAAAGCTGCAGAACTGAAGGCATCATTCACGTTCATAGCATGGGCATCCTAATATTTAATACTCAGGGTTTGCCTTAGGAAGTATTACTAATAACTGGAAATTACTAGGAAAAGGCAAATAACAAAGGTCTGATGCTGCGTGGCTGTGTGTGTTCAGGACTTTGCAGTGTCCACTGTGCCGGTGTGTGGAGGCTCTCGTCTGAAGAACATCTGCTCCATGGGTGGCCCCGATACCATCATCATCAGCAGCAGCGACGGGGCCAAGAAAACACTCCGAGTGAGTGTGTGCTACGTGACATAATCGCTTCATACACGTACATAGATGCATGCAGTCACATTATCAACAAGTACGTCATCAGCTGTGTGTGTGTGTTTTTTGTTTTCGCTCCAGGTGATGGAGCAGCTGACTGACCATCACTATGAGATCTTGTCTGTACCCGAGGATGTCGCTGCTAACTGCATTTACATCCGAGGTCCTGCTAAAGTGGACTACCTCCTGCACCCCACAGCGGAGGAGTGTCCCAACAGTATTCCTGTGAGTAACAGAGGATGCTCAGTAAAAGCAGTCACATCACAGAGAGTAATCAACAACACAAGCCGGTTTTGCTTGTATCATTACAGGTTTGTGTCAAGTTGAGCTTTTGTCATCAGTGGAAAACCATTCTTATAAATCAGTGGTTCTCAATCTTTTTACACCAAGTACCACCATAATGACCAACATTAAAATACAGTAATGTAGTAGGTCTTACTATTCAGCTACAGCTATGCACAGTTAAAAAAAAAAACGAGGCAGTTTTATTCCTAATAAGAATATTTATTATTGTCAGCCACTTTGTAAGTACAGTTTGACCATTAATACTGCACTGTGTTTACATCCAGGTAAATAAAAAGCTTAAATAATAATTAAATTAAAATATATTGTACCTAAAAGTTAAATAAAAACTGTACTATACTTGAAAATGAAAATGTATTGTACTTAACATTTAAGTACAGTACAGTTTTTATTTAACTTTTACATAAAATACATTTTCATTTCATTTTTAAGTCGTCATATTTATTTATATAGCGCTTTACAATACAGATTGTCAAAGCAGCTTTACAGTGTCAAAATAAAATGCAGTTTTTTAATATATAAGTACAGTACAGTTTTTATTTAACTTTTAAGTAAAAAAGTACTTGATAAAAAAATAATAATATTAATAACACAGGCTCTATGTGTAGATAGCTGCAAGTAACAATAACACTGTGTGACCACCAAAGCGTTTTTAGCCAGCTGAAAACACCAGGTGCTCTACTGAAAACCATAGATATGTATACGTAGATGCCTCATTAGCGACTGTTTCTATGGGCCGCTATACGTAAGCCATCCGCTGTATTCGAACGGTCAACTTGACGTCATTCACCATAACAGTAACATAAGTTACCAATGTTTCAAAACTTGTAATATTGATTTAATACATTTAAAAACACAAACCAGCCCATTCTCACCTGTGAAAGGTTAGCCCGTTTCTTCGGGAATTTAAATCCCGGCGGTTTTTACAACCATCAGCTTTGCGGGATTGTGGCATCTTCGAATATTCATTGATTATTATGGTGAATGACTAATTTATTTTGAACTTATTTTATGTATTAGAGAAATCTAATACATCGGCGAGCCACCCAAACCACTGCTCAGCCAAATACAGCAAAATCTAACATATCGAAATCCTCTGACATTTTTCAGCGAGAATGAAAGGTGTTATTATTGTAATATTATGCACTGTAATAATTTCTCACCGGTGAATGAGACATGAGGTAATCTGACAGCGTTGCACTCAACCCTCCACTAACGCCATCTCATTGTGTCGCTGTTTAGCCTCCGGTCTGCTTGTGTTTTGGAGGAGGCGTGGCTTTGGAGAGTAATTATGCAGGGAGGGTGGGACCTTTAAATGTAGTCTTCCATTGAACTAAAGCTTTATAAACACTTTTCATTACAGTTTTGAGAAAATGTTTGGTTGCTTTTTCAAGTGCAAACCAAACAAGCTATTCTGATCATATATTTCTTTCATCAAAAATCACAGCCTTTGCAATTTCATAGTTGCATTAAGCCAAATTACGATTTTGGTTTTATTTCGATAAGCTGTGCAGCCCTACTATCATCAGGGGTCCTCAGGTGTAGATCTGATATACAGTGGGTACAGAAAGTATTCAGACCCCCTTAAATGTTTCACTCTTTGTTATATTGCAGCCATTTGCTAAAATCATTTAAGTTAATTTTTTTTCCTATATGAGTGTCACAGCAGAGGGTCTGAATACTTAGGACCATGTTATATTTCAGTTTTTCTTTTTTAATATATCTGCAAAAATGTCAACAATTCTGTGTTTTTCTGTCAATATGGGGTGCTGTGTGTACATTAATGAGGAAAAAAAATTAACTTAAATGATTTTAGCAAATGGCTGCAATATAACAAAGAGTGAAAAATTTAAGGGGGTCTGAATACTTTCCGTACCCACTGTAGATAGACAAACAACGGTAACACTTTAAACATTCTGCTGACTATCAGTAACTCTGCAACTCCATGTCAGCTAGCTGTCATAGACTGTCTGCTTCATATCTGCTAACACTTTATTTTGATGGACGATCAGCTGACTATAAGTAACTTTGCAAGTACATGTCAACTTATTCTACTAACAGTAACCCTAACCTACTGTAAGAGTCTACTTATACTGTAATGAGAGTTAGCTGTATTTGCAAAGTTACTTATAGTTCGTGGAATGTCTATTGGCTTGTCTTTCCTGTTAAACTAGATGCTAGTGTCAGGAAAAATTTGAGTAAATGAAAATCCGCTTCGGCTGGCAGTTGTGTCTGCTGGCATGTAATAGAAGAAACAGATCAAACTAAAGAAAGCTGCTTTTCTCATGGCTGATTATATGATAGGATGGCAGAAGCTGTGTTTGTTATATTTGCTGCTTCTCTGTTTCAGACCTTCCAGCGTTTGACAGACTACACCCTGCTGCCCACCGCCTGCAGCGAAGCCTCCAGACTCGGGGCGGCGCTGTCCTCCCTTTGCCTACTGATCAACAAGAAACCCAACTATTGAGACACTCAAGTACAATCATTGCATAATCATATTTACTTTGTTTTCTTATGCATTCACTTCAGTCTGAGGTTTTAGGGGCAGAAATGGCCCAGTTAGAACTGGTTTGCTGTTGTCTGCAACTATCCATATGTTTCTCTTATGCTTTAATTCCCAAGCTCAGCTGCAGGTTTGTTTGCATTTTCAGAATGGACACACATTATGAGAGTAAATTAATAAATGGCCTTGAAATAAACAACCTTCTCTCACAGTGAAACTGAGGGGTTAAAGTGATGGTTCACCCCAAAAATTAATTATGTTGCTCTTTACTCCTGAGGTGTTTTTTGTTCGAATTCAGGGCTTCTCCATTCTGGACCTCAAGCTCCAGCCTTGACCAAACTCGCCAGCCTCTAACTTTTTTAGCAGTCCTGAAGACCTCGATCAGCTTGTTCGTGTGTGCTTGATCAGGGTTGTGGACCTTGAGGGCCAGAGCTGAGAACCCCTGCTCGAATGACTTACAAGATGTGTAGTTTCATGGCTTCTGTAGGTTTATTCTGCTATTTAAGGTTGTCACGTGCAATGATTTAATATCTTTTCCGCCCAATTAAGATGGGCATGTTAGTGAATAAATCAGATTATATAGATATCTGTAGTGTGGCACAAGCACAAAACCAGTTTATTTCTCATGAAGGTGTCCGGGAAGAGATGGGTTTGGGTCATTGATTTTTACTGTACTTATCTAACCCTAATCAAAGCCCACATATTAACCTGTGAGAACATCATTGCATGTTCAGACCACAACATGTTAACCCGTGGGAATGTGAAATAGGTTGTGGCTTGCTTTTGTCAAGGTAACAGCATCCTTACTGTATGTTGTGGTGTCACTCTAATGTGTTTTTCAATTGTTACGTTACTGATATAATAGTAATGCAAAAAGTACTATTGTTTTTTTTTTCCATTTAGGTCAAATACCTTTTAAAAGTAATTAGATTAACTAAATTTCTATTAAAGCAATGCAGTGAATGAGAATTGTTTGCTCTCCCAGTGGTTAAATCATAGAAAAGAAAAGAAAACAATGCATTCATCTCCAAAAAGGCTCAGATGTAAGATAAATAATTTTGATATGTATTATTACAATAAAAATTTTAATTAAAAAAATTGAAAGACATGCATCACTGGTGAATTGGAAACAATAAATTGCCCACAGGTTTGAGTGAGTGTGTGAATGTGTGTGTGAGGCCTGCAGTGGATGGGCCGTCTGTCCATGTGTCTCCTCACCTGTGGCCCGAGACGGTACAAAGGATAAGCGTTTTGGAAAATGCATGGATAATTCTGATAAAAATATGAATTAATTTCAGTTTTTGACTAATGTATGGATATTATGTAAACTCAGAAAAACAGAAGGCTTTTGTGGCAATGAAGCCATCTTTTTTGACCAGATGTTAGAGGAGAGGCTTCAGTATGCTAAAAAAAAAATTTTGACAGCCTGTCCACAAATCATTGCCATTGAATATAGCTCACACCAAAATAAATATTTAGTCTATTAAAAAAATTAAATAATCTACTCATTTCCTGGTTACCAACATTGTTTAAAATCTTTTATGTTTCACAGAAGAAAAAAATCATACAGGTTTGGAATGAAGTGACCTATTTTGGGGTCAACTACCCCTTGCCTCCCTGCCAGTGTACTGCTGCGTTACACTTTTTGCTAACCTGCTAAAGAATGACATAAATGAACCATATTCATATGTTGATGTACCAAAAGAATTTGCTTGGTAACTATCATCATCTAGAACCATAGAAGCACATTTTTTGGACATTCACCATGGTAGTGCTATGGTGCTCTTGAAATAGCTACCATGAAAATACCATGGGACATAAAACAGCTTGATATCAATTTGACGTGAAATATTGGTCAAGACTTGATCAAGATGCTGTAACATAATTTTACGTTCAGTTTGCACGGCAATTTCTTTCAGTGGTCATTGGGTGAAAATAGGAAGTTAATGCCACACTGAAATTTAATGTATATGTAGGCCAATATGTTTGACGTTCAGTTTACATCAAATCAACGTCATGTCAAGTTTTTGACGTCAGTTTGATTTGCATATTTGACCTTTCTTTTCAACATCAGTTGGCTGTCCACTTATGATCTTATGTAGGTTTTGTCCTTCACTCTTATCTTTGCTAATCTGACTTAATTGCCCGTCAAAGAAAGACCTAAACAAATCTCCCTACAGGCCAAAATCACAGGGGAATCAGTAGTTCAGCTTTTTCCATTTCTATCTAATCTGGAGGCTGGTTCGAGTGTATCGAATAAAATGCCCTTCTATAGAGTTTATTTGTTATATCAGCAACCAGACTGGCTTTAACTAGGGTGACCATGCGTGATCTTTTTCCCGGACACGTCCTGGCCTGGATTTCTATATTGTGTAAAATATCCAGGTTTTGGCTTTTTGTAAACCCGCGAGAGCTCGAGAGCAGATGCTCCTTACATGCTTTCGAATCTCTCTCGCGGTACTCTGATGTCATACGCCGATCGATATGCGCAGTGCTGCTCCAAGTACAACACACCTAATATGTGTGCGTATTTGCATCGCTTTGACCGTTCTCTGTAGATCCCACCTTCTCACACGCCACGATTGGTCGATTATGTACAATGCCTGCATGTTATTTCTCAAACTACTTTTCGATCATTACCTTCAGCAAGTATGAGAACAGGAAAACAAAGCCAAAACCTAGATATTTTAGGCACAGTGTTGCCAGACGTACGATAATTATCGTATTTGTACCATAATTTTGACCTCTGTACGATGTACAATCAATAATACCATAATGTACGATAATTTCAGAATTTTGTGACACCAAATGATCGTTGTAATCATAGGGCTTCTATACTCCTTGATCTAGCTGTGTGGGTCCTTCTTTACGTGCACCTTCATGATTGTGAGGAGACTTGAATGTGTTACGCATGTCTTACATCTCATCTCACGTCTTCTCGACCAATCATCGTGGAGAATGACTCTCTCACGAGCACAAGTAAACGTTCCTGCCGCACTTAGGTCCGTTTTTTTTTTTTCAAAGCTGAGGTTGATAGTTTAGCAATAAAGTATTGAAAATGAGTGCTGTAAAGGATAAATAGCTGTAACATCTAGATAAATAGCTGTATTCTGAACGTTTCACTTGTGTACGATAATTTTCTTCCAAATACGACAATTTTGAACTTCTGGTACGATACTTGGACATTTCCAATCTGGCAACACTGTTTAGGCAACATAGAAATCCTGGCCAGGAAGTGTCGGGGAAAAAGGGCACGTAGGGTCACCCTACTTTAACAGGCCACACCACAGAGTTCACCAGATCTTTATCATTAAACACCACATCATGTATACCTCATATCATAATAGATCATAAATACACACAAGGGATAATGAACAACTAAACTAGAAAGAGGTATTGATGATATGTAACCAAGGGAACCATGAAAAACCGGACATAAAACACACGAAAAGGAAATAACCACTGAAGAACAAAATACAAACTGAAGGTCTGAGTTAACTTTCAAAATAACGAGTCCATAGGAAAAGATTTCACAGGACAAGTATAGGCAGTATTATAGTATAGAGGAGGGTGATAATTAATGTAATTACTTTCTACTCTATGAATGTAGAACCAGCCGAAAAACCGCTGACGGTGTCCTGCTAGATCCATCGTGCAGAACACACCAAAAAAACTAAAACCGACCGACGCTCAAAAAACACCCGGCATCGGCCGACCGTCGGATTAGTGTGTCCTGGGCTTTTCCATGTCCATTTTATTTGGGTCAGTTTTTTTCCCCACATTTAAAAAAAAAAGCCTTTAATAATATGATGCTTCACACTTTAATTTCTGATGCCTCAAAATCACATTATAGTCGATTAAACAGACATTGTTATACAAACTATTTTCTGTGTTCACTCATGATTGGATGGATGAAGGTGTCTGGTATGTTGCACGTTATGGATGGAGAAGCTAATTTTCTGAGTTAGGCTACAATGATTTGGAAAGCACAATTTCACTTGTACTCAGAGATTATATATGTCTGTGTTAAAAGCCATTGCTGTGGTTGTTGTAAACTTACCAGGGTGCTTACTATGTTGCATAACCTGCAGAAAAACACAAATAAAACGTGACGGCCACGCCGATCAATGGCACGTCTGACGAACTGTGATTGAGTGCTTTAAGTAACTCAGCTGGCTTTTTCATTAAGTGGACAGTTCCTGACTAAAGCAGGCATACTGACACTCACTATTTACAGCATATAAATATAAGGGCAGGTTACCCCAAAATGTATTCTACTTGTACATGTAATGCCACATGGTTTAGACAGCTAGTTAGATTTATGCATGCCTCAGAAAGCATTTTCATATGAAATTTGATTCAGTGTCACAAACAGCTTCTAGAACTTTGTTTCTGTTTCTTCAAAGACTGCACGGGCAACACTTAACAAATGACAACACTGGTAACAACATAAAATGGACATTTTATTCTGAAAGCTGGCTTAAGTAAAAACAGTAAAGCTCACTGGTATGCAGCTTAAGTCATTAACAAACTTTACATCTGGAGAGGTTTCATGGTGTTGAGTGTGAAATGTTGAACAAAACTAGTTTTAGCTGAAAAGTGTACTTCAATGTTTTAGGGGGCCTCGTGCCTGTGGACACCCTCCACTGAGGACCCTGGAATTTTCTCTGAGGTATATAAATTGAAGTCGTGAATTAATTGCGTAATATTAACTCTATGGCGCTGCAATGAGCTGCCGATGTCAAATGTCAAAAACTTTTGAGATGACCAATCAATTCAGAGCAGCCAGGCCTTTACTGTTCACAGAGGCTCTCAGCGCCATGCTTCTGTTAACAGTGTGAGACAGGATGTAGCTGAACTAAACATTTATTTGTAAGCTGTTTTACTACAGATGTTAAACGACTGAGCGAAATAACGATTGACAGATGCAAACAAATTTCACTATTTTCAATTGAAAACATATTTCATGTGGATCATGTAAAATTTTTTGTAATTGTCAATGTGAAGTATGAGAAAATAAACATCAACTGAGTTGTTTTCAGCATATTAGGAATAAGACTAATGATCAATATTGTGAATTCAATAAACTTATCTAGATTGCCTTAGAAAATTATTCATAAAACATAAATATTAGTTGATTCTATGTTTACTTCACCAACACAGGAAAAAAAAAAAAGCTGCATCAATCAAAGCTCAGTTTTGGCAAGGGAAGAGGTACAGGAAAGGTAAGGAGACTGAACAAAAACAGTGGAAGCTATAGGCAAACACCTATTGCCATAATACAGTATTATTGTAGAAATACATTTCTGGATATACAATGGTTAGTTCTGGTCCTCGAATTTGATTTGACAAGAAGCATTCCACTGGGACTTTTCACTGTTTGTATGAATTTGCTGCGTTCCATACAGACTGATCAGACAGATCACAGTCTAAATAGCGGAGGTGATTTTTCAGAGACTTCAGAACGTGCGTCATTAAACCAGCAGACTGAATTGACTGTCTTTATTAGTAGAGATGCACTGATTGCAATTTTCTTTGCCGATTCCGATTTTTTTGTAAGTGTGACCTGCAGATACTGATTTTTGCCGATTTCGATTTTCTTTCTAAGAACTATAGTCTAATTAACAGTATATACAAACAAAAAAAAATAATTTTCTATTAAAATTATTCACATAATAAAATTAATTATTAAACAAAGTGGTGGTGCAGGAGCGGCACTACTATGAAGGAAAGTTAAATTACAAGTAGAAATATAGCTGCAAGCAGTGATTATTGGGGTTCAAGCGCTTTAAGGCCTTTATGACATGGGTGCTGTTGGAGTCTAGGGTAACCCGAAATGTATGGCTGACACTGAAACACATCCACGATGGAGAAAATACTTAAACACAACACACACACAGAAATGAAATGGTTAAACAATTTTATTAATACTCATTAAGCATGCTTACACACACACACATTTTGTTGCGGATATAGATATTTGAAATAAATGATGGGTAACAAAATGCTTACTGCAAGTCTTCTCTTTTTAACAATTTATATATAATTTATAGGTTCCCCTGTAATCATAATGTGGCATAATTGTCAAAACTGATATGTCTGTATAAAATGCAGTGGTAGACATTGATTAAATGTGATTAAAATGTAATAATAATAATTTTATAATGTTTGAAAGTAAATCCAAAAGTAAAAACCTGAGAAAAGAAGCATATTAGACAACCTGAGAAAAGAAACATTGAATGAACCCATTAGTGGTCCTCTGCTACCATCTAGAGGTTATAATTGCAATGTCAGGGGCTTTAACCAAGGAACTATATTGTTTTGAACCTTTTTATCTACTATAGTGTCATTTTTTGCCCGATCTCTATACAATTTTGCATGCTTGTTTAGGACCCCATGATACAGGAGTTTGCATAGTTTTATTAAGGTTTGAGTTTTCGTTTAGGATTTATAGGCTTTTCGTTAAAATTTTAGGCAGTCGTGGCCTAATGGTTAGAGTTGTACTTGTAACCCGGACTTGTAACCCGAAGGTTGCGGGTTCGAGTCTCAGGTCCGGCAGGAATTGTCGGTGGGGGGAGTGAATAATCAGCACTCTCTTCCACCCTCAATACCACGACTGAGGTGAGACCCTTGAGCGAGTCACCAATCCCCCAACTACTACCCGGGCGCAGCAATATGGCTGCCCACTGCTCCGGGTGTGTGTTCACGGTGTGTTTGTGTGTTCACAGTAGTGTGTGTGTGCACTTGGATGGGTTAAATGCAGAGCACAAATTAAGGTAAAGTAAGGGTCACCATACTTGGCCACATGTTATTTCACTTTAAGATTAAGACCATATTTTTAAAATGACCCTATTATAGCTGTCCAAATGCAAAGGGTCAACATTTCTTTGTTAATTATTGACCTAGACAGTCCAGAGAATAGTTAAAAACCTAGAATAAATAAATATTCTCAAATATTTAAAGAACAGTTTGACTGACAGCAGTGGTCCTAGAGGCAAAGTTGTTCAGAATGAGATCAGAATGAGATCATATGATATGAAGATCTAGTGTATGTATGAATATATGATTTTTTTTTTTTTTTTCCATTTTATTAGAGAAACTTTGCATGCTTGTTATAGTTTTAATTTTGTTTTAGTTGTTGTTTATTTTATTTTATTCTTAAGTTAATTTCCTGATTCGTATCCTTAAAATGTTTTAAACAATGTTACATTTCAGTTTATTGTCATTGCTATTTAGCAACATTTTCATGTTTACTGCAGGTACGCATCAAAAGTGTCAAGTTTCATAATATGCCATGTATCATAAACTGAAACAAAAATATTATTAAACAAATTATTTAGTTTAGAGTCATAAACGTGTTTTTGTTTAGTTTTTGTTGTTGTTATTGTTTTTAACCAAAAAATATAATGCTTTGCACACCTGCATCAATGGTATCTGGGGTGAAAATAAAACATATTTTGAGAATTTTCATATGATTTTTTTTTTTTTTTTGCAATTTGATTAGAATAATCTGTTGCATGTGCTCACCTTTAGTTTCGTGAGGTTTTGAGTTTTTGTTTAGGATTTATAGCTTTCTGATAATCAAACTGATTATCGCCTATAATAAATATAAGATCGACCTGAGGAATGAATGCTGGTATCAGATGCACTTTAGGTTCTAAAGTGATGTTTTGAAATTAGTAATGGAGGCTTGAGCTCAGCTGTTAAACTGTCAAACTTAGGTTTGAAGGAAGTAGTTCTGCACAAAAGAGGGTTTTTAAAGACTCTCGGTTGTTGTCTCTTTTTTATTTACACACTTGTGCAACCTCGTACCTACAGCTAAATCAAAGCTGTGCTGATATACAGCTGTATCGCATCCATGCCCCTTTTCTAAATTACCCAGTTATGGCTACCCATGGTAAAATTCAACCTTTTTTGATAATTATTAATCCAGAGAGTCCAGAGAATTGTACTGCAGTTGTTTGAGGTTGAGTGAAAAACATAGGACTAGTTCGCAAAAGTAAGTTTAAAAAAAAATAATCCAAACTGCCCAAAAATTTCGCCAGGGTTACGATCAAATCCGAGGCATGGGTTTTGTCATGAGACAAGGATTCCAATGACATAAGGCACTTGAATGACGAGGTATCATATCAATCTCAAGTGAAATATGGAGTACCACAAGGCTCAGTACTAGGACCATTGCTTTTCACACTTTACATGTTACCCTTGGGAGATATCGCAAAACAAAAAGAATGCATAGTTAATAAAAAAAAACTGGGTGACTAGTAATTTCCTACCGCTAAAATCTGAAAAAAAAACAACAAAAAAAAAAAACAGGTGTGTTAAGGGAACAAAAACCTCTGCATGTAATAACCTAAAACACTGTCTAACACTTGATGGCTGCTCTGTTAATTCTTCGTCATCAGTTAGAAACCTAGGTGTGATATTTTATAGCAATCTTTCCTTCGAAAACCATGTTTCTAGCATTTGCAAAACCACATTTTTCCATCTTAAAAATATATATAAATTACGACCTATGCTCTCAATGTCAAAAGCAGAAATGTTAATTCATGCATTCATGACCTCAAGGTTAAGATTATTGTAATGCTTTATTGGGTGGTTGCTCTGCACGCTTAATAAACAAACTCCAGCTGGTCCAAAATGCAGCAGCTAGAGTTCTTACTAAAACCAGGAAGTACGACCATATTAGCCCTGTTCTGACAACTCTGCACTGGCTCCCTATTGAACAGTGAATACATTTTAAAGTCTTGCTAATTATTTATAAAGCCCTGAATGGTTTAGCTCCTCAGTACTTGAGTGAGCTCTTATCACATTATA
>NW_015647079.1:137784-138128 GCF_001515625.1 Sinocyclocheilus rhinocerous
TTATTCCGAGGTCACCGTAGCCACCAGATCCAGTCTGTATCCAGATCAGATGGTGGATCCGCACCTAGAGACGACCTCTACAGCCCTGAATGTCAGCGGAGACCATGTCAACTAGATGCGCCCCAGAGACAGATCCCCTGCAAAGACCTCATCACCTCGACAACCATCGGCACAAGACCATGGGAACCAGACGAGTCCTCTTCACAATATGACCTGTGTTGCAGCTTGGAATTAAACCACGTCATGCTGGTTTCGTCTGGCCAGAGGAGAACTGGCCCACCGACTGAGCCTGGTTTCTCCCAAGGTTTTTTTCTCCATTCTGTCACCGATGGAGTTTTGGTTCC
>NW_015647079.1:138138-139516 GCF_001515625.1 Sinocyclocheilus rhinocerous
GCTGTGATCTCAAAACTCTGGCCATTTAATAATAATAATAATAATATTAAAATCAACGGGCGGCTTTTCATATTCCTATTTTCTATTTAGTGCCCAAACTCTGGAACAATCTACCTAGCGTTGCTCAGGAGGCAGACACACTCTGTCAGTTTAAATCTAGAGTAAAGACCCATCTCTTTAACTTGGCATACACATAATACACTATCACATTTCTATAATTCAAATCTGTTAAAGGATTGTTAGGCTGCATTAATTAGGTCAACCGGAACCGGGAACACTTCCCATAACACCCAATGTACTTGTTACATCATAAGAAGAATGGCATCAACGCCACTCACCTTTGGCTGATTGCACAGACACTATTGGAAGAGAGCTGAACTGGATGATGACATCACTGAATCATCATTGAACTGACTTTAGCTGGAAAAATGACTCTGTTATTGTTAACTATTTTCCTGTTTGACACTGTATAGCTGCTTTGACACAATCTGTATTGTATAAAGTGCTATACAAATAAAGGTGACTTGACTTGACCTGACCACGGGACCATTTTCAATGGCAGAGACTAGGGCACTGGTCAGGGTAGAAGTAAAGTTGGACACCAGAAAATACAGAGATATCCTTAATGAAAACCTAGTCCAAAGCACTCAGGACCTCATACTCGGCCAAAGGTTCACCCTTCCAACAAGGACAATGGCAAAACAATGAATCTTCACCATTATGGGGTGTAAGTGTAGACTGATGAAAAAAAAAAATTATTTAAAGCATTTTAGCATACGGTTGCAACATAAAATGTGCAAAAAATAAAAATAAAAATAAAGGGATCAATACTTTGTAATTACAGTGTAATTAACTAAAGTTTAAGAGGCCATGAGAGTTAAAAATTTTGTAAAAGTGCTCTCACCCTCATTTTCACTCTTTCTCACAAACACTGCATTCTACTTTACTTCTTTAAAAAACGCAAATAATCGACCACAGCGGTATCATAAAATATCCACACTCTCCCACACAGCCTGAAACAAGGATGTTATTACTACTTTAAACAGCCTTATAAGATGCAACCATAGGGATGCAACCGTAGGGACGCAACCGACAAATGCATTGACTTGCGAAGTCATGGGAAATCCCCTTAATTGGACAAAGACAAAGATATCGCCTTCCTCAGTGGACATTCAAACTGATTATCGCCTATAATAAATATAAGATTGACCTGAGGAATGAATGCTGGTATCAGATGCGCTTTAGGTTCTAAAGTGATGTTTTGAAATTAGTAATGGAGGCTTGAGCTCAGCTGTTAAACTGTCAATTCTCTAAAAGAGATGGGTTAAGGGTAGGTTTCTTAAGTAGTGGGGTTATACAAGCCTGTCTAAATGTTGAG
>NW_015647080.1:0-588 GCF_001515625.1 Sinocyclocheilus rhinocerous
AACAGTTTCTTTTTTTCCTTCTTTTCCACACCCCTTGCACTAAACGCCTCGGTTATGTATGGTAACCCTCGTTCCCTGAAGGAGGGAACTGAGACGTCACGTCGGTGACCGACGAATTGGGATCCCTACCAAAGCGCCATGGTGCTTCCCCTTCCAGTGCCCTGTGCGAGCCGCCTGCGCCCCTATCTGGTGTAGGCCGGGGCTCGGGACAAGTAGTTCCACGCACCATTTTTCAAAGCACTACCTTACTGAGTGAGATTCGATAACACTGGGAAAATGTACCCGCTCCACTTGGAACAGGGACGCTGCGGAAGCCCCATCCTTCCCGAAGGAGGTTTCGGAAGCAAATACACATATAGCATCCGTTTAGGTGTATATGGAGAAATGGAGGTGATTGTAACCCTCTTGGAAAGGCAGAAGTCTGCCGGGGAAATAAACACAGGAGGTCTATATCGTGGACTATACACATACGAGAACCGCTTAGGTTTCAATATGGAACCCAGCCTTCCACAGTTCCCGTGGATTCATCGTGAAGGCCTGGCACCGGACGTTCTGCCGCGTCCGCTGCCGAGGGTGACGGAGGATCTC
>NW_015647081.1:0-519 GCF_001515625.1 Sinocyclocheilus rhinocerous
CTCTGCTCTTGCATCTCTCTGATCCGCCATGTCAACAATTACCGTGGCCTCTTTAAAATAAATCCTCTTGTTATAATCCATTTGTCCTTGTCCATCTCGTTGTCTTTTATCCGTTTCTTTGTCCGTTAGCACTCGTCTTCCTCCTGCCATGTCCACTTCTTTGCCTTGTAATCCATCCATTTTTCAAAAAAAAAAAGAAAAATTACTCCCCAGACAGCAAACTGCTGCTGGGAAGTGTAAAGTCTCTAACAAACAAAAACCAATAAGATGCAAAAAAAAAAAACTTTACTCACAGATAAAACAAAACAAAAAATACAAGGTGAGCCTCTCTCACCTACTGCCTACTACAAAACTGCCAAGTCACTTCCTGTGTAGCTCTCTAGCGCCCTCAGGGTGGTATGGCCATAAGCGGGGACTGCCCCAAAGAGTGGGCTATTTAAAGATCAGCCACTCTAGGGACTGCCACAAAGAGGCGGCTATTTAAAGATCAGCCACTCTATAGGCCAGAGTATTAGATAA
>NW_015647082.1:0-140 GCF_001515625.1 Sinocyclocheilus rhinocerous
AATAGGAAGGTTTATCAAGAAATAGCATTAAAACGGCTTTTAAAAGCGTACTTCGTTGTAGGCTATATCGTCTAAAAACAAAACAATGCAACAATGCCCATTTTACTTACTCAGACCATGCGTTATTTGTTCAGTGAAAT
>NW_015647082.1:448-564 GCF_001515625.1 Sinocyclocheilus rhinocerous
TATTGAATATGATTAAGCATCGCTCCAGTAGAGTTATTGTAAGAAAATTTGACATTACACAGTTTACACAAAATTTTTCAGTTTCCTTCTAATTCAAAATAATTCCACACCTTGCT
>NW_015647083.1:0-1874 GCF_001515625.1 Sinocyclocheilus rhinocerous
TTTGAAAAGCAAGGCAAAACAGTAAAATGCACATTTTGGCTATTTAATTTGTGCAATGGTGAAAAAATGGGCAAAATACATGGGGGAAAAAACTTGAAAAACCTTGTTCGGTATTCGGCCCAGTGTTTCATTTTGTTTGGTTTCGGCTTCGGCCAAGAATTTTAATTCGGTGCATCCCTAATTCATGATTCAAAAATGTATTATGTAAAGTATTTTAATACCTTTTCTTTTAACACCACCTCACATTTTTAAAGTAAATGAAGCAAGAACTTTTCATTCAACAACGGATTCGATCATCTAATTTTTCTGCCTGGATCTGTTCTGTCAGAGTTTGACCCTGAGAAATTCTGGACAGTCATAATTAAAAGTCTCTCCAGGGCACCAGAATCCCACAAGCAGGCAAAATATCTGTCTATATAAAGACTTCAACACTGGTTCAGTTTCAGTGAAACTTCTGCTGTCCAGCACTACTGGGAGGAAGAGATCAGAGAAAATCAGACTGGGGTGTATTCCAGAAAGCAAGGTTAACTTACCGTCACATATACCCTGAACTCTCGGTTGATTAACCTAAAACTTTGCTTACTTGAGGTATGCTGGTTCCAAAAACGTGTCCGAGAGTAAGTTCAGTCAACTCAGAGTATGTTCCTGGTTAACACACAAGACATTCTCAACAGAGCGACGAATCGGCGAGTCACCATGGAAACCAACACCAAGAAAAGAGCGCCATGCTGCTTATTTCTTCTTCTTTTGTTCACTGGTCATTTACATACTTACTGCATATCGCCACCTAATTGATGGTTGTGCAAACATTTTTCTTTTTT
The DNA here is from genome assembly GCF_001515625.1 of Sinocyclocheilus rhinocerous. Classification (NCBI taxonomy): domain Eukaryota; kingdom Metazoa; phylum Chordata; class Actinopteri; order Cypriniformes; family Cyprinidae; genus Sinocyclocheilus; species Sinocyclocheilus rhinocerous. Next base: position 822 of record NW_015647083.1, read on the forward strand.
TTTTCTTTTAATCACTGAGAATAAGAATTATTGTTTGTTTGATGCTAATTATATAAGAAATATCACATATGTATTTTTATTATAGAAATACATTATAGAAAATGCAGATCCATGATGTGTGAGATGACAATAAAATATAATAAATATATTAGAATAAAATAAACATTACCTTGTTATAATAGTGTTTTATAATTAATATATATTGATAACTTGTCACAATTAAGGACGTTTTTGTTGTGTTTTTCATTCCCCATGTGCTCTGTGTGACCTAGTTTCTGTCTCCTGTTGATTGTGTCATTATGTTCAGGTGTGTCTAATCATTATCCTCATTCATTATAGAAAATGCAGATCCATGATGTGTGAGATGACAATAAAATATAATAAATATATTAGAATAAAATAAACATTACCTTGTTATAATAGTGTTTTATAATTAATATATATTGATAACTTGTCACAATTAAGGACGTTTTTGTTGTGTTTTTCATTCCCCATGTGCTCTGTGTGACCTAGTTTCTGTCTCCTGTTTATTGTGTCATTATGTTCAGGTGTGTCTAATCATTATCCTCATTTACGTTTCCCATGTAAGTGTGTGGTTGTCCGGTCTCGTCTATGGATACGTGTGTTTGCTACTCTCCTATGATGGATTTCCCTTATGTGGATTATTAAAGACTTTATATTGTGATCTTTTTCGTATTCGTGCTTCTCTTCCGCACCACACCGTGACAGAAGACCGGATCTTACAAAGTTAAGCGGCGTGTTTCCCCGCGTTTTGTTTCTTCGTTTTTGTCAGTTTTTGTTTTGTTTATTATGAATGATCCTGCTGGAGCAGGGGAATAGCTCTCTCGAGGACCACACTGAAGACTTTGTGCTCCTTGCCAACATGACACGCTATCCAGACAGCTGCCTCTGCTCGTTTTATCTAACTGGACTAAGCACCACCACATGAGCGCAGCTGTCCGGGGAGGGCCCTCGAGAGAGCCTCGCCGCCTTCATAGAGTGGGTGCTGGCATACATAACATATCATACAATTATTTATATATATATATATAT
>NW_015647084.1:0-17090 GCF_001515625.1 Sinocyclocheilus rhinocerous
GTCTGCTCGTTGTTATGCGTGGTCGTGATGATTTTGGTGGAATAAGAGAGTTATTTTCTTAATGCAACATGTATTAAATGGATGGTTTAGCCAAAAATGTAAATTCTGTCATTTACTCACCCTTATGTCATTTCAAATCTGTGTGCAAAAATTCATACAAATAATAAACTGCATAATATAATAAAAGTATTAATAATGAAATATGAATTTATAGTGTTTGACATTACCACCATTTCATTCTGCTTTCTACATACTGGTGGACAATTATGATCATTCACAAATTATATTATTCTATTGACCAAAAAAGATACACTGTCAACTTAAAAAGTAAATATTTTGCTGATAGTTTTTTTTTTAATATAAATATTGATATAATTTTTACTTTTCTTTGTACATGAAACATTTTAGCTTCTTTTATATTTTAGAAATAAAAAAATTATATATATATATATATAATTTCATTATTTGTAACAGGTTACATTTAAGGAGTTGTTTTTATTGATTTATCAATTGACTGATTGATTGATTAGTTGGTGAAAATTCCCATAATATCTTGGCATAGCTAATATGTGTTTAGCTTTTCTTAGAATGCAATGAGTTAGCGCTCAGTTTGAATTCCATTAGTCTGTGCACTCAAAAACAATCGATTTTTGCTGCTTGCTCAATTAATTTAAATGAGCCAGTGCAAAACAATTCTTTGTCTTTCCACAAATTAATTTCACTGCATGTCATTTAAAAATGTAAACTAGAAGTTTACTTAATCCATTCTCATTGAGATTTTAGTTTTTTTTTTTTTTTTGTCTGTTTGTTTGTTTGTTCAGGAAGTGGATTTTCAGTTCCCAGAATGTTTTGTATGCGACTGGATGGGGAGAGGAAAAGTGTTATTGTTGATGTTTTTGAGAAAGATGAGCGCAGGAGGGGACTTGTTAGTGTTTAATGTTCTGTTAGGTTGGGATTCAGAAGAGGTTTTGATATTTTCCTGAGTTGTTTTGTGATTAAGTATGGAGCTTGTGTTCAGACTGATGTGTAGAAGTTGTTTTGTTTTAGTCTCTTTTTTGCACTTCTATCCCACACTGTATACTTCTCAAAATATTCATTTTGATTTTTGAAGTTTTATGAAATTGTTCACCAAATATAATTGTTTATTGACAGTATATATTTACAGCAGTAGGCAATAATCAAGGTTTTTTTTTTTGTGCTTTTTGAGCATTAAATTGTTTAGTTAATAAGAACAGTATTATGCTTTTTTTTTAAATTTGCATGTCAAGTCACTGTTGAATGTTTGTTGATTCAATTCGGTTTAATGTCTGCAAGTCAAATGAATGCTATAGCTATTTAGTAGTTAACTGCAAGAGCTTCAGTTGAGTTATTGTTATTGTGTGTATTCATTATTTTTCCCCTATATGGTAAAGGTATTTAAGCACAGATTATGGTTTAATTTAATATTAAGAAACCTCATTTCTCATGTGTGTAACCACTATATTCAACTGATTTAAGTTCTGCCAAATAATTATTTTGTTAATGTGCTTGTGTCAAAACGCTCCATATTGTCAGAAAATCTGCTGGGTGTTTTACTGTGATGGACACACTGAGCCCCAGGCCAGGCCTCCAGGGGGATCTGAGAACCCTGTGACTGGGATTTTTTGCAAAGGGGAAAAAGAGGGCAGCAAAAAAAACTGACATCCTGCTGAGTGCTTGAGAACGGTGACGGAGGGTGAGGGCTTTGCATAAACCAACCTCTCAGCTACATTTGAGACAAGGACAACAGGCTAGAGAGAATCAAGCTTGTTAGGGAGGTCATTTGAGCAAATACCCTGACAAAAAAAAAAAAAAAAACTTTTTCCATGGATATTGCATTCCTGTCTGAGGATAATCTAATTGTAAAGGCCTTGCTGTAAAAGAGCATCAGAAGTTAATTATATATGAGAGACTGCGACAGACTTTCTTGCAGGTTGTACGGCCACCATAGGTCAACTTCCTGAGAAAGCAGCTCTATTTGACTTTGGATAAAAACATAGGTTGTTGCTAAATGTGACAAATGCCCAAAGGACAAAAATAACCTGCACTCCCTTATTGCCTTGCTTGACTAACATGAACTGAGATTTTGCTTTAGAAGAATGTTTAGAAGAATGGAGACATTTTTGATCTTGTCCTAAACAAAATGAGATCTTTATCTACATAGGAAGCTACTTTCTAAAGCAGCATTTTAAATGTATCTAATATTAATGCTAAACAAAAATATTTAATATTATTGTAAAACATAATCTTATGCTAAATACAATCTTTTTGTTGTTGTTATTTTAACATTTATGCTCCTAATGCAGTCCCATGCAAAGCAATAAATATAAATCCACTGTCCAATTAAATTCAATAAAAATCATTCACATACAAAAATCATACTCTCATCACAAAAGGGATTAATTTCCATTTTGCAAACTAAAGTGGATTGAATGAAAAATAATGAAGAATTTTATATATATATTATTTATAAATATAATTTTTAATTTTACTTGTTTATTTATTTGTTTATTGAGCTAATTGCCTAACCATTTCCCCCATAAACATAAAATGGGATACAAATCTCATTATCAGAGCATTTTGTTAAAGGCATTCCATTTATTTGGTTTCTTCTCAAATAGTGAAGTTGAAATCTGATGGGCTGGTTACAATGGCAGAGTCTTCTCCAGTGGTTCTGTTTTAATTAAACGGGCTCTGAGCGGAGTGACAGCACTGCAGCCCCATTGTGTCAGCTTCCAGGATGCTGATCTGGGGAAGTGGCTGATGCAGACTTTTCAGACTCTGTTGTGACAATGTACACATTATACCTCAAAGCACACAAGTGTCTTTCTTTTTGCTTTCTTCAGAATAGGGGGAAAAGGGGTGACCCATTTCCTGAAAACTGTAGTCAGGAAACTGATTGTATGGTCTACATGCTGCTAGCAGTGTTGTGAGCGATGTGTGGTGCACTTTGTCTTATGAAGAAAACTGCGAGGAAATATTGGTGGTTTCACACAATTTGTTAGAATCTCAACATGTTTGCCTGGAATACAAATGCATTTTAAATAACATATCCTTGTAATAATATATCCTTATTATATATAGGATATAATATATCCTTGTGTGTGTGTAATTTATTTATATATATATATATATATATATATATATATATATACACACACACACACACACACAAGGGGGATTATTATTTTTAATTTAATAATTATGTATGTTAATTTATTTTATAATATGCAATTTAAAATGATTTTTTAACTGTACACTCTTAACTGTAGTGTATTTAAGCTTCAATATTTAAAAATATATTTTAAAAAAATTCCTTGTCTTTTCAGGCTATGTGGGAATTTGAGAGTTTCCTGGAGGTAACTACTCACTGGTAATAACACACACAGAAGAGTAAACACTGTTTGGAATTTTAATGTGGGAAACCTGGGAAATGTGCCACAAACATTTGAAATCTAGTACTTCCCCTGCTCAATTTCCCAAACAATTAAGAACCACACATCAGAGCTATTATAAGAGAGACCAGGTCCTTTCCTTTCTTATTTGTTGCATGTATCTATTCAAAGGCTTTGATGGAAGAATGCAAACAAAACCAAAACCTAGATATTTTAGGCAATATAGAAATCCTGGCCAGGACGCGTCCTGGGAAAATGGCACGTATGGTCACCCTATCAAAGATGTAAATGGTTGCCTGCTGTCTTCCAAAATCAAGTCTGTAAATTTGACAGGAATCAGCTTCATTAGGTGGTTGTGGATTCTTCATTCTTGACCATAACTCTTTCTTTCCCCATCGGTGTGGTGAATAATGCAGTAGTCTGGTATGTTAGCTTGCTGCTGGTGGTAGACGAACACATACTCAAAGATCAGGTGTGGCTGAGAACCAGGAGTCTGCTTGTCTAGACTCTAGTGAACACATTACGCTCATGAATCATCCTCTTTCAAGACTTCTTTCCAAGAATAACCACCACTCTCAGGGCAGGACATTAAAGAAGAATTAGTAAGATTGATAATTTGAATGAAGTGTTAGTCTAGATTATAACTAACAGTTTTCTCACAGGTGCTCTCTTTCCAGGATCGAAAGACTGATGTAAGCCGAGGCAATTCGTTGTGAAGGTGGGAGCTTCACAGCGGTGTTTCCACTGACAGCCACATAAAAGATGACAAGCATGAGAGAGGTAATGACCCGTGAGGGAGAAAACATGAAATGTGTGATAAAAAACATGGGAAATCCTGGAAGGAATGTCTGGAGCGAGGTCAAAAAGCATGTCCTGTTCCAAATCTACACATGTGAATGTATACACATGTAACATGTCTGTCTTTGCTAAGGTTCAAGTAGTGACCGCACCCCTAGCCCTAAAAATTAAACTTTGGCGTGTAGCGCTACAGATATATCAGATTATGTGGCTTCTTGCAAAAGGGGTGTGCTATAGATTGATAGGGACAATTTACAAAAAAAAAAACTGTCCACACAGTTAATTGCAAGTGATCAGATCACAAATCAGATTTGTGTGTCCAGACATAAACAACCTATCTGCATGGGTTGCTTTGGATACGATGCAGGTGTGCGAACATTTTTGATGAGGTTTTCAAAACAGATGCAGGAAAAGTGGAGGTGCATCATCTTGATCTTCAAATAAGCAAGTCATGGTGCAGAACTCAAGTCACACAAGAAAATCTCAGTGAGGAGACTGGTATGTATTGAAGTGAAGTGTGGCCAAGTATGGTGTCCCATACTTGGAATTTGTGCTCTGCATTTAACCCATCCAAGTGCACACACACAACAGAAAGTAGTGAACACACACACACACACACACACACACACACACGGAGCAGTGGGCAGCCATTTTTTGCTGCGGTGCCCGGGGAGCAGTTGGGGGTTTGGTGCCTTGCTTAAGGGTCTCATCTCAGTCGTGGTATTGAGGGTAGAAGAGAGCACTGGTCATTCACTCCCCCCACCTACAATCCCTGCTAGTACCGAGACTCAAACCTGCGACCTTTGGGTTACAAGTCCAACTCTCTAACCATTAGGCCACAACTGCCCTATTGTGTATTGTGTTGTTCTGTGCTGTAGTTTGAATATGGTATGAATACTTCTGACATTTCCGTCACTGCTTTTGACGGTCTCATTGTGTGTTGCATTAAGAGTGATGCAAAAGACTATTTGAAATCCGATTTGAGCAGCTAGAGCATCCAGACTGAGACACATTAGTAAAAATCCGATTGGAATCACATTTCAAACCACCTCCATATGTGGTTTGAATCAGATAAAAAAAAAATATATATATATTTTTTTTATTTATGTATATATGTGTGCATTTATTTATTTAATTTAATTTTTTTTTGTTCAGACTTTCAAAAACCCATCTGGATAATATCTGGCTATGCAAAAAACCTGATTTTTGCTGACAGTCTGAACAAGGCCTAACTTGCCTTCATGTTGTTCCAAACCTGTATGGGTTTCTTTCTTCTGCTGAACACAGATTGTGTGTACTGTAAACAAACAGTTCCTGGTAGCCATTGACCTCCACAGTATATTTAGTTTATACTATGAAAGTCACTGGCTACCAGCAGCTGTTTGGTTATTGACATTCTTAAACATATCTTCTTTTGTGTACAACAGAAGAATGAAAGGCATATAAACTAACAAAATCATGTCGAATGTAATTAAACGTGTTTAATGCTCAGACTAAATGTTTTTAAATAAAATAGTGTCATAAATATTTGAAATATTTTCACAAGGGTTGTGCCACCGCCTATAACAACAAACTGAGCTAATGTTTTCTTTCCCTGTGCGATTCTATCATTAGGTAGTTAATAACCTGTGATGTGATATGCACAGATACAGCAGCTTATCTATGCATTACAAATACACTCTTTTCTTTCTGTGATGTGAATAAGATATATCTGGTATTCGTGTTGACGTTTATTAGCTAGCGCTGCCTTCTGGATGTGCACACTGAATCTGTCAAAGGCACAGATGAACAGGCTGCCTGCCACCAGTAATGGGGGTGGTTATGCTTGACAACATGCCAATAATCGAGACTTCATTTTCTAACTAATGAGATTAAGGCATAGCAGCCTGAGAGGTACATGTCATGCTCTGTATATACTTAGACAGTTAGAGCTCGCTCTCTTTCTCTTTATTGAACATGATTTGAATTGCAACTACCCAAGTGTCACTGCTGTCTAATGCCTACGTGGGTAGTGATCTACATAAACAGCATTTTAACTTTAATGGAGATATTAGAAATAACATCACAAGAAATAGCATACGAAATAACACAATGTTATGAATCTTGTTGGTGATGTATCAGAGGATGGAGGTTTGTGTTCAGCATGAAAAACAGATGTTTACCACAGAGTTAACCATTTGTTTCTATGGGAAACATGATGGAAAGACAGTCATGGTTAAATTTTTTTTATGTGGTATTCATTTATTTATTATTATTTTTTTTTTTACAGTTTATATAATGAAAAATACAATTTAAAAATATAATATAATTTACAGTTTAATGAACAAAAGCTTTAGAAGGTGATGAGACATCTGTGAAATCAAATATTTAAGTATGATGTTTTCGAAAGAAATTCATAGTTTTATTCAGCAATGACATACTGAATTGATCTAAAGTCACAGTAAAGACATTTATAATGTAACAAAATAAATAAATGCTGTTCTTTCGAAATTTCTATTCAAGAATCCCCCAAAAGTATCAGTTGTTCACAGAAATATAGCAGCTGAAGTAATGGCTGCTGAAAATTCAGCTTTGCCATTACAGGAATAAATTACATTTTTAAAATATTAAAAGAGAAAATAGTTATTGTACATTGTAGTAATATTACTGCATTTACTGTACTGTTTTGCTGAAAAGAGACTTTAAAAAAAAAACATTTAAAAATCCTACTGACCCCAAACCTCTGAACAGTACTGTATTTGTATTTATATGTGTGTTCGATTATTTTGCAGATTTTATAGCAGGTAAAATAACTACTGCTAAAAATAAAACGGCTAAATTCAGTCTAATGGGATTGTTTTCCACCACAGTAAACCAAAGTCACATGTATGACAGGGTGCTGACTGTAACTATGAGAATGAATTGAAAGCAATATCAATACATATCGATCATAATCAGCGAACTGTTGCCACAGGCAAAATATGAGGAATTATGCTGAAAATATAATGCTGGAGGATAATACAAAATACACTGCAAAACCTGGAATGGTCGAATTGCAATGTTTTGATTTATTTCCTGTACTTTTAAGACTGCTGTTTTTATTGTACATTGCTGTTTTACATGTGGGAGAAGTAAGCAGTTTAGAAGTTCAGTAATGTAATATCTTCTTCATCAACACCCCAGGAATCTTTGGGTTTAGACATGGATCACAATGTCTTATTTTGGCTAGTCTATAATTTGGGCCAAAATTAGGTATCTCAGAATTGTTTTTTTCAGTTTAAGCATTTGAGCTATAATAGGTGTCATGCACAGCTGACTAAGAAGACAAGAATTTATCCTTGGCTTTATACAAATAAACAAATGTGTCAAGAGCAGTTGTGGGTCATTTTCTATCAGATTCCTCTTTGCAGGTATTTGACTTGCTCTCAGATACTTAAAGTCCAGTTCCGCCCCTGATCTGAAGTGATGGCTTTCTTTTACCATACTGTTTATCCTACAGTATATCATTGACTGTGTTGCAGTGTGCTTGGAAAGATGCTGAAGTGGTGTTTTTTTTATAGCTACATGCAATAAGCAGCAATTGCTCTGCTGTCTGTTTGGTAATGTCCTCCCCTGGGATGTTATGAGCTTTTGCTCTGCTGAAGTCCTGCCTCAGGGTCTCAGTTTGGCTGCAATTTTTAGGCCTTCTCAAATACTGGCATGGCAAATCTGTGTGTGTATACTGGCATGCAAGCCTTGGCAGAACAGCATGTGGATCAATGCCGTGGCCGAGGTCATTCATCCGAGCTGTCTGCTGTGTCCCAGAAACACTGAGTGAGAGAAAGATAGTGTGCCGTGAAAAAAGGAGAGGGAGGTTGGACTCTAAATGCAAGAGTCTTTCAAAAAGCATGTTCACGGATTACGTGAAAGCAAGCAGCAACATCTCTGAATCGGAAATATCTTTCAGTCGGAGTCAGTATGGCAGGTAATCAATTGCAGAGCTTGTGATATAACACAGGGTCATGTCCTCATTCACATTTAGCGGTTTGTGGTCTATTACCTCCCGATGTGACTGGAAGATGTTACAAAACATTTACTCAAGTATAAAAGTGTTTGACACGGTATCTAACCCCAGTTAGACACTGGCTATGTCCTAATTTGCATATATACGACACACTGCAATGTCTAAAAATGAGTCTTTATACTACAGATTCTCTTAAAAATGCACATTTAGGATGGGTAGTATGCAAATTGGATGCAGCCTCTGACTATAAAAGCTTTTAGCCATAGCAAGTTTTATTGTTCGGTTTGTTTGGTTGGTTCTGAATGTTTGCATTTTTTAAAACATTAATATTCAAGGAATGGTATTGGCAAATAAACCAACTCAAAAAGAAATAAATAAACGAGCTTTTGATTTGGACAATGTCTACTTTGAAGCACAATCATCTAAAATACAGTTGTAATATATTGTTTATTAATAACTGCATGATCACAGGCTCTCGAATGACATCGAGCTTATAATTAATACCCCACTCATCTAAATCTCTCACATCAATGGAAATATTAAGTATCGCTCACATGGCTCATTGCTTGATGGATCTTTGTGGTATTTTAAATCTCAAGACATCATGATCAAAGGGTAATTAAACAACAGAGTAGGCAGCAAGGCTGGGAGAGAAAACACCCCTTTTATCCCCCAAAACTAACTAAATAAATCAGAGTTCTGCTGGAACACTGAAAACACAGAGTATAATTTTTTTTCCAGACCTGCATGGTTCTTGGAGGTTTTATTTGAGACTTTTTCATGAATATCTAAAAATTAATGTGGTTGTACAGGATACATGAATTATATCAGGTGGTAATATCATGGTACTGAAATCCCACTTTAAAAATACACCATGACACAAAAGTACCATGATACTGCCATGGTATTCGTACAAGTACCTTGGAATACTTGTATTCCAAAAGTCATGCGATGGCGCCGCAGACGGCAGCCTCAGTGTTTGGCTCTCCAGTGTTTGTACTGTTTTTGTTAGTTTTTCCTGTTTTTTTGTTTCTCAAACACGATCAGTTTTACCAGGGATGAGATGCTGAACATTCGGCAGAACACACCACACAATCTTCTACCGGATTTCGTTTATTCGGACGTTTTGCTGAACGTTGTACTTGGCGGAGCAGCTGCGCTGATCAAGCGCTTCAGGACGCGCAGACGGGGGAAGAGAGCTCGTGAAGCTCAGGAAGCGCGGACTCTGAACGGCGTTGATGGATTTTCATTATTATAATATTTATTAAAATTTTTACACACAATTTTGACTGTACCACATTTTTTAGCATCAATACGTTTTTGTAGTCAAATTAATTATAAAGTTAATGTTTTTATTTACCAAGGAGACAACAGTACCAGTGAAGAGCATGCTTGAGATAAAATATGAAATGTAACATATTAAGAAAACAAATTACCAAATTATGCAAAAAAATTAAAATATTATTTTTCTTATTGTGTGTACATTAAATTTAGCCTTTTCAACACAAAAGAGCCATACTGAAAGTTAAGTGTGTTTAAGCAGCTTTACGTTTAAGCAGCTTTACGTCCACAGGGCCAAAAGTCATCATGGCTGAAACAACCATAGATGGATTCTCACTGCATTCTCATTAGAGCTTATTAGTATCATTCTCATGCCAATAAGAAACTAGGAAATCTGCCTTCACAGTACACTGCAGACAGCATTATGATTGCAGTGCAGCTGAAGTGCACAGGGTATAAAACTTCAGTTGAGGTGTGGTGCATGTCCTCATAAAATTACAATGGAAACTTCACCTGCTGCATGTCTTCAGCAGTTGATGTCTTGCTCTGCACGTCTTATGCTGTAAACGTCGCTCCGTTAAAGATTCATCATGACCTCGGCATGTGTAACCATGTATGTTGACTCTAATGATGTCTTGCCTGTTGCCTGGGAAAAACAGCAATCCCATGAGCCCAAAAAGAGGAAGGCATGTGCATCATCATTATAAATGTTCGCATACGCGGTCGATTAGAGTGGGTTAATTAGTATGTTATGTACAGGCCACAGTGCTACAGTGAGCTTAGGGTACTGATCTTTTTTTTTTTTTTTACAGTGTGTAAAATTTAGTCACAGATAGACACGTCTTATGCTGTAAACGTCGCTCCGTTAAAGATTCATCATGACCTCGGCATGTGTAACCATGTATGTTGACTCTAATGATGTCTTGCCTGTTGCCTGGGAAAAACAGCAATCCCATGAGCCCAAAAAGAGGAAGGCATGTGCATCATCATTATAAATGTTCGCATACGTGGTCGATTAGACTGGGTTAATTAGTATGTTATGTACAGGCCACAGTGCTACAGTGAGCTTAGGGTACTGATCTTTTTTTTTCTTTTTACAGTGTGTAAAATTTAGTCATAGTGTGTTTGGCGCCCTGGAGCTGTGGACCATGATAGACACTTCTGATCCCGAGCTCTCTCGTGCTTTATGCTGGGTAATGATGCCACTTTAAGCTAACAATGACTGCATTCTATCTGCGAGATGTTATAATGGTGTTTTGAACGGATAGCGTTACGTTTTTTTTTTCCTGTCAGTTATGCTGTTTGGTAATAGGTTGCCTACACTGCTTCTTGTGAATTTTCTTCTCGTCTGTCAGCTTTTATCATTTATCTGCTACAGAATTCAAGCCAAAACGACTGCAATGCAAGCTCTAATTAGAGCAAAATACACATGCAATGATGTGGACAAAGGGATTTAAATGACAGTGTTTTGGTAGTACAAGTTTTTTTGCTGAATTGCATTCTTTTTGCACAGGAGTTTTGCTGCCTTTACAACTTTCCAAACAGACATCACAGGTCATCCAGTCACCCAATAAAGAGCAGATCTGTCACGAGAGGTCTCAGCAGCTGCACAACGAATTTTCTGTTGCTATAGGTACCCATGCATACCTTTAAAAGCTATCCAGTGTCACTCGCTAAATATCTTGCATCAGAAACCTTGGTCAGATAATAAAAAGACATGCGCACAGACCATCCATCCATCCATATATCTATCTACATTTCTTACCACTCGTCAGCTTTGCTTTATGGTCTCTGGCATGTTCCAGACTGATCAATAAAACTTCACATTTAAAATGTGTTTTTTTTAGCCACAAGACCTCACATTCTAAACCCAGATGATGTCACTTCCTCTTGATCATGTAGTTAAAAAATTGACACTTTATTATTATTTAGATGTAAAGTTTTGTGATGTGGGAATTTCAAAACACAGATACAGTTAAGTTATTATATTTTAAATTCTATACATTTATGAGACATTCCTTTAATCATTGCAAAGTGTATTTTCTGCTCCTTTATTTCATTATCCAAAGTGGCAACTAAATATTTCCTCCTAGCTGAATTTGATTACATTCGTGGCATGCTGGTAGGATGGTATTTTGTAGTGGACATGTGTGACCTTTTGCAATCACTCCAATAAAACACGCTCTGTGTACACTCTTTTGTCTCTGAATTCAAGCAGATTCATAAAATCCAGCATTTCATGTTTGTGACTTGAAAGCCAATGACTTTGCTTTTTTGTGTTGAATATGTATAATTCATGTATAATTCACGTCTTGAGTTTTGTTCGCTTGAGGCTTATGTGCAGAACAGCGAATTAGAGTGTAGCCAAAGAACATATTAACATATGTCAACCCATGGGATCTGGGTTTGTGCCATTCATTTCAATGCATACTGCTGCCAGTGCCCCTCTTAAATATATATATATATAACATTTTAATTTATGAGCAAACATTATAATTATGTAGCCTGTAATACAACCACAGCGTTTTGTAGATTTGTATTCAGTGGAATGTTCATGGCTGATATGTTTACCCATCAGTTTGCTTAATGATGAACGTGCATACATTTAATAGATGTAATGATCAATGATCTCAAAGCTTCATAACATGACATTTTCATTTCATTAAACGTTTTATGCATGTAACATCATGTGTCATTATTTAGTGGGATAAATGTGTGTAAAGGGTTTGAAAATTGTAAAATGCAAGTACATTTGATGTTTCAATATATTTATATTCCAACAGCCTTGAACTTAGGGGTCAATACTACTCAAAGTACAATGCAAATAATGTATATTTTCTTTAGTATTAGATATTATTTTACTTCTCTGACTGTTTGCATGGTAAAAAACAGGGCCATTTCTGTTGTATATCTGGTCACACGATTCAAGGCTTTGCTCTGAGATGAAAAAGAAGGAGTCCAAAGATGCCTGGCCAGGTCCTGTTATTTTCTGTGTTGTTGTTGCGACTCACTGAACGGCTTTCATTTTTTTTTCTGCTTTGATGGTCATCAGACAGATGCTCTGAGAGCCATGATTAACACAATGGAACTAATCACACTGCTGGCAATCAGTGTGTCCACCAAACTTGACAGCCAGCTGTCCTCCCTGTATTAAAGTGTCTTGGCTCCCGATTAAAAGAAGCTCAGCTCACACAAAAGCTCGGTTCAAAAACCTACTGAGCTGCCTTGTTGTGCACTGCCTACAGAAGATGCGTTCTTGTGTCCGTCGGTTTTTCTATGTAAACATCCACTAGTTCAGTGTTTCTCAACCTTTTTGACTTGAAGGCCCCCCATTGTCCAACACAATATTCAAAGGCCCCCCATATTGGCTAACGCATTTCCTTTGGTATTTCTGCTGCAATTTTGACAAAACTGCTTGTTTTCAGAATTGATTTAAATAAAATACCTTTAAGATTTATGTTATGATTTCAGAAGGCTCACCCTCGACCCCCTGGTTGAGAACCACTGTGCTAGATGGAGTTCACTAATTGTTACAACATGTTTGGCTGTTTTTAAGCACCTTAATTGTGTCATGAGCACCATGAAGTGTATGAAGTGGGAAAGAAAAACTTTTTTCTTGTGACACCTGCATTCTGTTCCACTCTGTTGAGCGGTTTTTCAATGCAAGAACGCATCCTGTGTGAACAGCCCCTACGGCATCATCCTAACCGAAATGGTCACTGATTTGGAACAAGGTTGTAACTGTGCTATACAAATCCTCAGTTATCTAAGCTAAAATAATAATTTATAGCATGTAAATAATTTCTATTATATAATCAAGGTGTACTTTTATGCATTTTGATGAGATTTTTTTTGCCCATTCATCCAGTAGAGCATTTGAGAGGTTAGGGACTGATGTTGGATGATGAAAAGTTTACTTTATCCATGAGTTTTGAAGTTCCCACATCACAACATTTAATAAAGCATAATTTTTTTAACAACGTGATCAAGAGGAAGTAAAATTGTTTGGGTCTAGAATGTAAGATATGAGCTGTACTTTATGTATTTTTTATTATTTTTTTGCCAATCTGAAATAGTGACATACTGTCACGGTGCGTGCGGGGAGATGAGGCGAGGACTCAATTGCAGGAGAAATGGTTATTTATTTTGATAATAAAAATGAAACAAAAACAAACTCAAACCACCCCGAAGGGGAAAAACAGACAGGCAGGCCTAAAGCTGCACACATGCAGACACGAAACAAACACAATGAGAAATGACGGATCAGCACAGGATGACAGACACAAGGAGAATAGACAATAGACAGGAGAGAGCACATGGCGACAGACAAACACAACACAAGCCATGTGCTCCCAGAACACAGTCATCTGGTGGCCCTCCTGGGCACACCCGCTGCAGACTGCGACACATACTGTACAAATGTCAATGGAATGACTCAACAACATTCACATATTTTAGTTTTTTATATATACACTTTTCAGTATTGAATAACAAAATAAGAATATTCATGATCATTATTCATTCTCTCATCATCTTCAATGTATCTGTTCTCATCCCAAATACAATCAACACACTGTTTTATAGATGAAGGATACATGGTAGACAGCCCTTAAGATTTGTCCACAAACTACTTACTGTCTTCTTTTCAAACAGTTCGGAGTGCATCTGTGATGCATGGTAGGCAGATCACTAGGTTTTGGAAGGGAGTGAATATCTGAAGGAGTCAGAGCATTTTATATATCTAAAGCTGAGTGTAGAACAACATTGTACGTTATTCCGGTGTTTGGTGGCAATGCAAAGGTTATGGGGACACTTTAAAATTCAAAACATGATTCATGACTCAAATGTGCAGGAGGTATAATGAGTTCATCATATTGTCAGACTCATTTGATCCCTAAGTAGTGCCCTTATCTGACCAGTGAATGAGAAAATAATTGTATTGTATAAAAACACTGCCCTCTGACAAGACTCTGTAAGTACGTCTCATCTGTGCCTGAGGGACTATCACAATGAGAAAGGCTGTGAAAATATTCATCAGAATGATTTGCTGAAATGCCATCCTGTATTAAAATACGTCCCTTGTTGCAAAATCTTAAAATAGCTTCTATAAAATGGCAGCTAATTCTTCTACCTCTCTCTCTCTCTCTCTCTACATCATTTTGTTTTTCTCTCTCTCTTTCTTTATTAGCATGAACAGCTGGTGTTTCTTCTCACTCTGAAATTATGCCCAGAAACATTAACATGTATGGTGGACATGTGCCAAATGATGTAGACCAATTAAACAAGAGCAGAAGTCTGTATTGATCTGTCTGACCAGGTTAAGTTAATTAACAGTCTTCTGTAGCATATCAGAAAACTTTTATATCTCCGAGGCTGCTCATTCAAAGCGCAGGAGATTTAATGGAGGTCTCAGATGTGTTTCATTCAAATATTTTTTTTCCCCCTAAATATCTTAGGCTTTTCTGAGGGTTTTATGGCATACAGTTTATCTTTGCTGCAAGTGAACCTGCATTTAAAATAGTCCACATCTATTTTCCTTATTATTTTTTATTATTTTGTTCGTAGTTTTGTTCATGGATTTTGAGGATGAATTCATGTGATGAAATCTGCCCATCTGCCAAATTAGGCTATCTTGTTAGAGTTTGCCTGGACGTACAGCACTACAGACTTTCAACATCAAAACTATGAGAAGCTTCACTTGTCTCGTTGTTCATTAATATATAATTATAAATATCATCATGATTGTCATCATCACCACCATTATCCTCTGTTCTCAATAACAGCTTCAATACACTGAATAAAAAGCAATATATATGCACAGCAGCTTCTCCATGAAAACTTCTTTCTCCACCCACATGTTCCTACGCACCAGAAAACCAGCCGTTTCTCAGTCAGCAGCTGGGTTAAGGGTGCTTTGTTAAACAGTGCAAACAAGTGCACAACACAGATACAGTGTGCTTTGATCTGTGGTGGGCCTCAATATGATTTATTTTTTACATGTCGCTACGCTTTTTGAAAAGATGTCATTAGTTTAAATATGTTCAGTGGTAGCTTACCCACTGTTGAGGCTTCAGTGGTGTAGATGTAGCCCACCTGCTGTGAGAGAGGAAAAGCTCTTGACAGAGAGGGACTTGGAAATAACTCTGGAATCAAACAAGCAAGTGAAAGAAGTAGGAAAAATACACGGACAAAAAACAACTCCATAATGTTATACCGTATGGCGACACAATCTTGTTGTTCCTTAATGAAATAATAGGTTACAAGTTCCAACATCTCAGGTGGCATTTGTTCATTACATATTGTGAGCGCCAATCAACTCGTTAGTCCCGAGTCACGTAAAAGACTCGTTCGCAATGAATCGTTCATCACCGACAAATCATTAGCTGTTGTTTAGGAGGTCCAGTTTATATTCAAGCGGTCTTTGGCCGAATTAAAAAGAAAGAAAGAAAATGTGTGTGAGGTTATGTAGCTACCTAGTTGAAACGAACGTAAAGGATGGACAACAAATACAAACAAAAAAGTGGGGCATTAAACAGAAATGCCAGGGTGAAGAAGTTAGTCGCAAGGACATTGCGGATGAAACCCAGAGAGTGCAACTAAAATGAGTGAGTAGTGTAAATTTACATTTGTCTGTTATGTGAACATTTCATTGGGCCGCCGTGCCAAGTGTTTGCGTGAAGTAGGCTAGGCTATGGCTGAGCATTGGTTGTTTAGGCTACACTAACTTGCTCAACAGACCATTTTTTGACTATTACTAATAACTCTTGAGTTGGATCTGGATTGCCTGTTACTTTACAGAGATTGTGTATTTATCAGGGATTCAAATATTGAAATATACATGTCTTTTTCAAAGCAATGTCTTCGATATGATATTTTCCTGGTACGCTTCATAAACGCTTCTTCGTTGCTTATTGTTTGCACTATTAGCTATTTCTATATTTAAGCAGCAAGAGTTTACTATATTTTGCTACTTACTTTGTTTTGCTCCACCGATGCAAATAGAATCGTTTCGCATCTACAAGCAGGAAACGGCAGTGGTTTTTGTTCTTTAATGAATTGCCGTTTTGAAAGAATCGGTGCGAACAAATGACTCAATGATTCACTCATAAATGTAGTCACTTTTCGCCACCTACTGACGTAACGATGAAGAAATCTCGAGGTGTCTTGGCTTCTGCTATTCATATGTATAAAAATAAAATAAAGCTAAATAGAAAAAAAAATGCAGCTATGCTGATATACTTATTTGGATCACCATGCATATTTGGATATATATATATTTAAAATAACTGTTGTTGTTGTTTAGTCTATATACAATGGCCCTTCATGACACCAATATTGTTAGAGGCTAAATTATGCATACATCTTTCCTACAGGAGCACAGGGCCGTGCACAGACCTTTTGAGGGGCATGTGCTGAAACTGAAAAAGCCCCCCCCCCAAGAAACCCTATATATAGGGTATCTTAGGTCTAAGAGTTTCTGTAGAAAGTTCTTTAGTCCTTTTTTTTTAAATCAAATGTAAATTCCTGTCTCAGTCACATGTTCTTGGTTAAATAAACATTACTTACACTACCAGAAAACAACAACAACAAATACAATTCTATTTTATATTTTTACA
>NW_015647084.1:17315-22941 GCF_001515625.1 Sinocyclocheilus rhinocerous
AAAAAAACAACAACTTTTTCTCGTGACACCTGCATTCTGTTCCACTCTGTTGCACTCTGTCGAGCGGTTTTTCAATGCAAGAACGCATCCTGTGTGAACAGCCCCTACGACGCCATCCTAACTGAAATGGTCACTGATTTAGAACACTGTATATAGGTAGTAACTCTATGTGCTATACAAATCCTCACTTATCTAAGCTAAAATAATTTGTAGCATGGAAGTAATTTATATCATGTAATCATGGTGTATTTTTAAAGCTGTATATACAAATTTGTGTGCATACATACACATCAAAATTAATATACTCATTTATAATGTTTAGAAAAAAATATTATATACACTATATAAACAAAAGTATTGGGACACCTGACCATTACACCAACAGGGACTTTAATGACATTGCATTCTAAATACATAGACATTCATATGGAGTTGTTCACCCTTTGCAGCTATAACAGCTTCCACTCTTCTGGGAAGGCTTTCAATACAACATCTCTGATGTATCTGATCTCATCCCAATACCATCAACACACTGCTTCATAGGCAAAGGATACAAGGTATGCAGTCCTTAAGTTTTGTTCATAAACTACTTTCTGCCTTCTTTTCAAACAGTTGGGAGTGCGACTGATGCATAACATACTATCTACTAAGGGAGTCAGAGCATTTGATATGAGTGTAGAGCAACGTTATAGGTTATTCAGGTGTTTGTTGACGATGCAAAGGTTATGGGGACACTTTAAAATTCAAAAAATGATTCATGATTCAAATATGCAGGAGGTATAATGAGTTCATCATATTGTCAGACTCATTTGATCCCTAAGTAGTGGCCTTGTCTGACCAGTGAATGAGAAAATAATTGCATTGTATAAAAACACTGCCCTCTGACAAGACTCTGCGTAAGTACGTCTCATCTGTGCCTGAGGGACTATCACAATGAGAAAGGCTGTGAAAATATTCATCAGAATGATTTGCTGAAATGCCATCCTGTATTAAAATACGTCCCTTGTTGCAAAATCTTAAAATAGCTTCTATAAAATGGCAGCTAATTCTTCTACCTCTCTCTCTCTCTCTCTCTACATCATTTTGTTTTTCTCTCTCTCTTTCTTTATTAGCATGAACAGCTGGTGTTTCTTCTCACTCTGAAATTATGCCCAGAAACATTAACATGTATGGTGGACATGTGCCAAATGATGTAGACCAATTAAACAAGAGCAGAAGTCTGTATTGATCTGTCTGACCAGGTTAAGTTAATTAACAGTCTTCTGTAGCATATCAGAAAACTTTTATATCTCCGAGGTTGCTCATTCAAAGCGCAGGAGATTTAATGGAGGTCTCAGATGTGTTTCATTAAAATATTTTTTTTCCCCTAAATATCTTAGGCTTTTCTGAGGGTTTTATGGCATACAGTTTATCTTTGCTGCAAGTGAACCTGCATTTAAAATAGTCCACATCTATTTTCCTTATTATTTTTTATTATTTTGTTCGTAGTTTTGTTCATGGATTTTGAGGATGAATTCATGTGATGAAATCTGCCCATCTGCCAAATTAGGCTATCTTGTTAGAGTTTGCCTGGACGTACAGCACTACAGACTTTCAACATCAAAACTATGAGAAGCTTCACTTGTCTCGTTGTTCATTAATATATAATTATAAATATCATCATGATTGTCATCATCACCACCATTATCCTCTGTTCTCAATAACAGCTTCAATACACTGAATAAAAAGCAATATATATGCACAGCAGCTTCTCCATGAAAACTTCTTTCTCCACCCACATGTTCCTACGCACCAGAAAACCAGCCGTTTCTCAGTCAGCAGCTGGGTTAAGGGTGCTTTGTTAAACAGTGCAAACAAGTGCACAACACAGATACAGTGTGCTTTGATCTGTGGTGGGCCTCAATATGATTTATTTTTTACATGTCGCTACGCTTTTTGAAAAGATGTCATTAGTTTAAATATGTTCAGTGGTAGCTTACCCACTGTTGAGGCTTCAGTGGTGTAGATGTAGCCCACCTGCTGTGAGAGAGGAAAAACTCTTGACAGAGAGGGACTTGGAAATAACTCTGGAATCAAACAAGCAAGTGAAAGAAGTAGGAAAAATACACGGACAAAAAACAACTCCATAATGTTATACCGTATGGCGACACAATCTTGTTGTTCCTTAATGAAATAATAGGTTACAAGTTCCAACATCTCAGGTGGCATTTGTTCATTACATATTGTGAGCGCCAATCAACTCGTTAGTCCCGAGTCACGTAAAAGACTCGTTCGCAATGAATCGTTCATCACCGACAAATCATTAGCTGTTGTTTAGGAGGTCCAGTTTATATTCAAGCGGTCTTTGGCCGAATTAAAAAGAAAGAAAGAAAATGTGTGTGAGGTTATGTAGCTACCTAGTTGAAACGAACGTAAAGGATGGACAACAAATACAAACAAAAAAGTGGGGCATTAAACAGAAATGCCAGGGTGAAGAAGTTAGTCGCAAGGACATTGCGGATGAAACCCAGAGAGTGCAACTAAAATGAGTGAGTAGTGTAAATTTACATTTGTCTGTTATGTGAACATTTCATTGGGCCGCCGTGCCAAGTGTTTGCGTGAAGTAGGCTAGGCTATGGCTGAGCATTGGTTGTTTAGGCTACACTAACTTGCTCAACAGACCATTTTTTGACTATTACTAATAACTCTTGAGTTGGATCTGGATTGCCTGTTACTTTACAGAGATTGTGTATTTATCAGGGATTCAAATATTGAAATATACATGTCTTTTTCAAAGCAATGTCTTCGATATGATATTTTCCTGGTACGCTTCATAAACGCTTCTTCGTTGCTTATTGTTTGCACTATTAGCTATTTCTATATTTAAGCAGCAAGAGTTTACTATATTTTGCTACTTACTTTGTTTTGCTCCACCGATGCAAATAGAATCGTTTCGCATCTACAAGCAGGAAACGGCAGTGGTTTTTGTTCTTTAATGAATTGCCGTTTTGAAAGAATCGGTGCGAACAAATGACTCAATGATTCACTCATAAATGTAGTCACTTTTCGCCACCTACTGACGTAACGATGAAGAAATCTCGAGGTGTCTTGGCTTCTGCTATTCATATGTATAAAAATAAAATAAAGCTAAATAGAAAAAAAAATGCAGCTATGCTGATATACTTATTTGGATCACCATGCATATTTGGATATATATATATTTAAAATAACTGTTGTTGTTGTTTAGTCTATATACAATGGCCCTTCATGACACCAATATTGTTAGAGGCTAAATTATGCATACATCTTTCCTACAGGAGCACAGGGCCGTGCACAGACCTTTTGAGGGGCATGTGCTGAAACTTTATTCCACTGTCCTTCGTTCTTTGACCTATGCCATCTAATCTTTACATGTACAGCTAAGCAGCAGGAGAGGAATATGTGTCTGTCGTAGGGCTCTGCGATATTGAAGAAAAATGCGATATGCGATAACTCATTAAATAATGCGATATTCAATATGCGATATGATAATGTGCCACATGCTCAGATGAAACAGTTTTACTCAGCTGTTGCTGAGTCAGTTCTGTGAACTTCTATAACTATATTGTGTCATATACAGTGGGTACGGAAAGTATTCAGACCCCCTTAAATTTTTCACTCTTTGTTATATTGCAGCCATTTGCTAAAATCATTTAAGTTAATTTTTTTTCCTCATTAATGTACACACAGCACCCCATATTGACAGAAAAACACAGAATTGTTGACATTTTTGCAGACTCTATGAATTCAATATGCACTGATTCTTACTTAAGCTACAAAAATTATTTAGGTAAGAGCAGTGAGTGATTTTGTCTTTGTCTTTTGTTCATGGCCCCAAATATTGCAAGCCGTAGCGATATGCATATTGCGATATGTACATTTACGATATTTCGATAATTTCGATATATTGCACAGCCCTAGTCTGTCGTTTTTACTTTTTCCTCAGTGGCTGAATAAATAATTTTAAACATGATCAGCGCCACGGGGACCACATTTATGAAGGTGATTCATTTTGTTTCTTATTGACACTTGCATTCCCCCAGCAAGAATTCTTCCTTTTTATTGATCCGGTGTTTGTTTATGTCCCTTTGGGGTCACAGAATTTTGAAAGATATTGGTAGTCTGTGACCCTTAGCTGAAAATCCTGTGTCATCACTTCTGTTGTGTTTTGTTTAACACAAATGACAAGAGACAAGCAGCACTGACCTTGCAAATAGAATGCAAAATGTCCCATGCATTCTCCAAACCAGATCTGCCATATATAGCTGTGTTGTGGTTATTTTACCCCTGACTCATTATGAATATCATTTAACTGATACCTATTTAGATGTATACATTTGGCAGACTATTTTATCCAAATAAACTTGCAGTGAATTCAGGGTATACATTTTTAGGTTCAACTGAATCCATGAGCTTTACCCTTTTTTTTTTTTTTAACCCCAAGGCAGAAACAAGCTTCCATAGATCGCTCAGTATTCGCCAAAAAGAACTGACTCAAGAGTCAGTTGTTTGACAATCAGATACTCGTACTCTGGTCACGCTGTTCGTTATTGCATTCAGTTTGTAAGAACAACTCAATAGTAAGACGCTTCTTGCAATTATTTTGCGGTAAACTGTCTTTTTATTGCATCACATTAAATATAGACTGTGAACTCACATTCACAACTCGCGTAAAATATGATTTATTTTTCATTGGCACAAATGTAACAAAGCACTGCAGGTAACAGTGGTATAAGAAACCTTCTAACTTGATGAATTATGAAAATGTTCACCTTAAAATATATAACTTTATATAGTTTTATAATAAAAACTACTATATTTTACCCAGTCATGTATAGTAACCTCTAGAACAGAATAGCAAACTGCAACATGGTAACAACTCGGAAGACCTTAGCAAGCACATAGCAACACCTTATTAGCATCATGACAGCGACTTTTGCACCATTCACATTTCCTGTAATGTAAAATGTTTAGCTTATACTCATAATTCAGTTCAAATTATCCATGAACATCAGAATAAAATCACTAGCATTAGCTAGTGCACTTAAAGTATACACAAAAAGATGAGATGAGAGGTGTTCGCTACCTATTAACCTCAGTACTTACACGCACGTGGTTTACTATGCCCCACCATAACCATCATAGAATACTTAATGGGATAACGGCCGAGACCATTTGTAAAACAAGGCAGCCCTTTACACTAAGCAAAATAAGGTTCTTCAAAATCATGCCCTGAGAACAACGAGTTGCTGTGACTTGTAGGCCTACCAAATTTTTTTTTTTTCCAGCTGGGAAATGTCCTTGGATTGTTTTGAGTTACAGAGTAGCATGGCACATGTAAGGACGGAAACTTCAAGGCAGTCTATGTTTGCCCTTGTTCAGTGTTTTTTTTTTGGTCCAGTGTTGCCCAGTCATACTCATTTCTTAGGAACAATATAAACTTCAAGGCAGTCTATGTTTGCCCTTGTTCAGTGTTTTTTTTTTTTGGTCCAGTGGGAACAATATATATGTATACGTGTTCACCACCTTAAAGAAGTGTACAGAACAGCAACACTCAAATAAATAAATAAAAATAATGCAAAAAAAAAAATATATATATATATATATA
>NW_015647084.1:24246-24399 GCF_001515625.1 Sinocyclocheilus rhinocerous
GTTTTTTTTTCCAGTGTTGCCCAGTCATACTCATTTCTTAGGAACAATATATATGTATACGTGTTCACCACCTTAAAGAAGTGTACAGAACAGCAACACTCAAATAAATAAATAAAAATAATGCAAAAAAAAAAATATATATATATATATATA
>NW_015647084.1:24487-27669 GCF_001515625.1 Sinocyclocheilus rhinocerous
CGACCTTCATCCTCAAATCACATTTGCCCTTAAGCAGATGTAACAGACCCTGAGCGAATTCGTAGGGGATAAAATTAACTCAAAGGGACGTTCAGCATCTGAATGGCTAAAACTGGTTCTGGTCCCATTCAGATGTATGCATAGCATGTATCGACCTTAAGCAAGATCAAGTTTTCATCCTTGTCAGTATGGGTTCAGTGTGAGAGAATTGTTCTCTCTCTTGATTTAATGGTGCCAGCATGTTGTCAAGAAAGGATATCAGGATGTCTAGTGAGAAGCAATCTGCAAGATAATTACCCTGGTGGGGAGTCTTACAACACTCAATATGGTAAACTGCCTCCTTCATGTCAGCCAGAATCACTTGCGCAATGCAAAATCAGTGTGATATGTATTGAGGGTACAAACCAAAACCTATGATCTGCATTAAGCCTTTGCTGTCATTATAGACCAGGGCACAAGTCGCATCAGAGAGGACATAAATCGTAATGAAAACCCAGTAATTAAAGGCTTGACAATACATTGGGAAAAAGATGTGCCACACAAACTGAGGCACATGTAAATTATTCCTCAAAGTGACTCTATGGAGAGTCTCTCTGAATTAAGATGTGAATATAACCTAACCCAAAAATCCCCTAGAGGGACTGCTCACCGCTTTGAAAAGAAAATATTGAATATGAAAAAGGGAATGGAGTTCTCTCTCTGGGATGCTGTATGTTCTGACGCTCTCAACAGTTCATCAGTGTTTTAACTCTTCTGCTGATAATCAAAACCAAAACCATAATGAGTTGTAGGATCTGTAAAATTTCTTAATTCTTTTTCATAGGTTTAAAATGATCTATTATAGAGGAGAATGTAGAGGAGATATATATAAACTTATTTTATTTCAGCTATTTGCCAAGGCAACATTTCTTGTCTTTGTTCTCGTTGTTGCTTTAAGTTGATGTACTAAAATGACTAAAACTAAATAAACAAAAAACAAACAAACAAACAACACTAAAACTTAATAAAAACATATCAGATTCCAAAAATAAAATAAAATAAAACAAAAATTACAAAACACAACAAAATTACTAAAGCTTTAATTGAAATTAAAATAAAAACAGAAAACTTAAAAATAGTTTAATTCAAAATATTAACAAACTATAGTAGTTATTAATTAATTAATTATTTAATTATTATTAATTATTGTTATTAATTGTACTGAAACAACACAAGCTAAAAGAAAAGGGAGGCAAGAAAATCATCTGTAATAGCATAAGTATGCTTGAGCAGTTGTTAGTTCAACCATACAGAACAGTAAATTACAGGATTTTTATTGTGAGTAAGTTACTTATATTGTTCCTGCAAAGCAGTATAATTTTATTTATTCCTTTGCTACATATTTCATATTTTGTAAGAGACACTTATTTTTTATTATTTTTTTTAATAATCAAAATGTTTTATGTATTTTTGGCAACCCATAGATGAGTTGAAATGAAAAAGTCGAAAGTAGATATTTTTCTGGAAAAAAAAAAAAAAGTACTCGTTTACTAACGTAACCTCAGTTCCCTGAGATTACAGAGAGTACTGCATCTTGCTTGACGCATATGGGAAAAAGCCTTTTTTCGCCTGAACGGAAGCCTTTTTTCATTCACGCAGTGAAACTGCACGGCCATTGGTTCGTGCAGTGTATTAAAAACGAACCAATGGCTAGGCAGTGGAGCTGCACGAGCCTATGCCGCCAGAATATGCGGGGCATCTGGCTATATAAGCGGGCGTTCGCCACATGATTCTCAGGTTACTTCGACTGAAGCGACAACTGATTCGTGCAGCTACATAGCACGGCTAACAACGCAGTACTTGTTCCCGTATCTCAGGGAGCCGAGGTTACGTTAGTAACCGAGTACGTTCCCTTTCGATACTACACTCGTACTGTGTCTTGCTAGACGCATATGGGAACACAGTACAATCACGCCGTGCTAACGTAGTGGAACGACTAAAAGTATCAAACTTCCATAAGCAACCAATGCCCATAGAGAAGTTAACAACAACCCAAGGCTAAGATGGGCTGAGCTTCCTGAGATCACACCTGGCCTGGTTAATTGTTCCAGAGTTCTCCTGTAACTTGGACACCCAGGGGTCGAGAGCTAACAGGTGAACTAATGCAAGCTTGAGCGTGATACGGCCAAGGGCTCTCTGCCAGATCGGTTTACACAGCGCATGTCTCTTCAAGCGGAAAGGACCCTGGCCTGCAAGGCTGGGACTTCCAGGTTATAAAACCTTGCGAATGTGGATGGCGAGGCCCAGCCGGCCGCCTCACAAATATCCGCAATGGACACACCACTGGACCATGCCCAAGAGAGTTGTTCCGACCGCCTATAAGGAGCGGAACGCTCAATATAGATTCTCAGAGCTCTGATGGGGCAGAGCAGAGATAATTCTCTGTCCTCTTCAGAGGGCGGAAGCGCGGGGAACGTAATGACCGCCGAAAATCACCCAGATCCTCTGAACCGTCTGCGAATGGAGCATCCACTCCCCTGAGGGGACATTGCTCACCCTGATCTGCAGGCGTCCGTGACACCACGCATGGGATGGAATCTGTGGTTTCAACCAGCGCTGAAGGGGGCGCATACGAAGCAGACCCAACTGTAGCACTGGCGATACCGCCGCCATGAGGCCCAGCATCCTCTGAAACGCTTTGAGAGGGCGAGTGGTACCAATCTCGAAGGAGGTCGCCAGCCTCCGTATGGCCAGAGCCATACATTTGGGCTGAGTCGAAAATTGTTCCCAGGAACGATATTTGCTGGCTGGGGAACAACGTACTCTTGGCAAAATTGACCCTGAGTCCCAGGCACTCCAGGTGGCTGAGGAGGAGGGTCCTGTGTGACATTAATTCTGCTTCCGACTGGGCCAGAACGAGCCAGTTGTCGAGGTAGTTGAGAATGCGGATTCCCATCTGTCTCAGAGTGGAGAGAGCTGTGTCCATGCACTTCGTAAAAGTGCATCTTTTTTGGGGACGAGGAAGTAACGGCTGTAGAAGCCTGACTTGCTCTGGACTGGAGGAACCTTTTCCTCTTTGAGAAATACATATCTCGTGGTCTTTGAGAAATAAATAAATGGGCCAATCCCTGGTCTTTGAGAAATAAATTGGGCAGTGAGAGTTGTCTTCTGAGGCGAAGAGGTCCACCTCGGCCTCGCCGAAA
>NW_015647084.1:28081-30345 GCF_001515625.1 Sinocyclocheilus rhinocerous
GTCCTTGCTTTGCACTAAGGTGGGGACCACGCCGCTGAAGCGCGGGGGTCTTCGAGCGAATTGGAGTGAATATCCTCGTTTTATTATCCCCATAACCCATCTCGACACTCCGGGGATGGCTTGCCAGGCCTCGGCCCGCGTGGCGAGGGGTTGAATTATCCCGAGTGACTGGCCGCACGGGGGCAGAACACTTGTCAGTAATGGAAGAGGAAGTTTGCTCTCTTTTTGAAAATGGTTGTGTTTTATTTTTCCCGCTATAACAGCGGCTGAATGCTTGGTGCATAAACGGACCCGTTGTTTGCACAAAACACATTTCCCTCTGTACCCGGAGTTGAACGGGGTGTCAAGAGGTCTAAGAGAGGCTGCTTGAGGGGCAGTCCGGCCGTAGCGAGATCTGGCCCCATCCTTTTCCTGTCTCGCAGATCAGGATGACGCCTGAGGCGCCGGGTCCAATACAATCGTGGGTCGGGGTCCCTGGCGCTTTGGAAGGGGGTATCGTTTGGCCGAGCGAGAGCGTCCCCGCGTCTGCTGCGGATGATGCCTGAGGCACCAGGTCCAACGCAATCTTGGGTCGGGGTCCCTGGCGCTTAGGAAGAGGGTAGCGTTTGGCCGAGCGAGAGCAAGAGTCCCTCGTGCTAGGAATGACCCAGTACACCATGATAATGAGGAGCATCGCCCCACGTCCTCGCTCATACCACTACTTCAAAGGATCTACATCTGTGCCAGCAGACCATGTTGATTAAGAATGTTAGTTCTCATCCGAACAGAGGCCTAAAGCAGCTCTCAAAATGCCAACATGTCAGGCTTTTTCCAAGAGAAACTGGTGCCAACGTATGATATAATCTGTCATGAATCATATGCTGGATTTATACTGCAAGCAGAGTGCATGTCTGAAGACCTTAAGGCTAATGAGTGAATATATCTGTCCGTTGAGACAGACTGTGAGAGACTTACTGGAGAGATATATTATCTGGATAATAAGGACATTTGGGCAACTCACTTTGACAGCAGTGTGTGCATTCTGCCTGGTCTAACAAAAACTTGTTATAGTTTTGAGATGAATAAATTAGCTGTACATATAATTTTAAGATCAACGAGAGTGAAACAATCATTATCATATGAGCAGCCATTCATTTCATTATCAAAACCATGAAATCAGTTAAAAATTGCGTGGGTTTGAGCTGTTTTGTTGAATCGTGGTTTCATGGGATTCGAACCAGAGCGCTTTCAGCTCATAAGTGTAATTCTGTTTCATGTGAGCTACAGTACTGAGCAAAACTACTGTGTTAGAAAACCCATACATATGAAGCTGTTTATGTGACGCTATCATTCAAAAGTATCAATTTTTAATTATGACAGCATGTTAAAATTGTTTTGAAGTCATAACAAATATTCTTCAAGGAATTGTGCGAAAATAAGGCTTTCTTAATCAAAACTCTGCCCTGTAAATTATACTTTGTGTGAAAAGGAAAAAAAAAGTTGTCAGAGTTTAACTGCCTCTAGTGTTAATTTCAAATGGAAACTGCAGCGATTCGTACTGTATGTATAGGTACGTTTCTTGAGTTTTGCAGAAATGTAGGTAGATGCACGTGTTTCCAAGGAGCCTGGGTGGCTCTTGACAGCAGGGAAACAACGTACGTTTTAAGTACATTAAAAAATTTTGAATAATTTAGATTTAATGTTTTTGAAAGAAGTCTGCTGCTGAAAATTCGGCTTTGCCATCAGAGGATTCATTTTAAACATATATTCCAATAGAAAACAGAGGGAAACAACGTACGTTTTAAGTACATTAAAAAAATTGGAATAATTTAGATTTAATGTTTTTGAAAGAAGTCTGCTGCTGAAAATTCGGCTTTGCCATCAGAGGATTCATTTTAAACATATATTCCAATAGAAAACAGTTATTTAAATTGTAATAATATTTCACAATATTACTGTTTTTACTGCATTTTTGATAAAATAAATGCAGCTGTGGTGAGTGTAAGAGTTCAAAAACATAAAAAATGATGAGTTATTACAAACATTTGACCAGTAGTGTGCTCTTAGTTTTTTTTTGTATGATGTCCTCAAAATTAATGGACTAAAAGCCACAATACTACAATATTCATTTCCTGGGCTTTAATATATTTCCTAACAGGAAACATGTATACTTCCTCCTATTTTTCAGTGCTGGTCAATAGGTGCAATAGGTGATGATTAAAATATAGTTCTGTCAGGACCACTATCGTCAAAGATGATTGACAATTAGCATACAGTTTGGATTG
>NW_015647084.1:30514-45450 GCF_001515625.1 Sinocyclocheilus rhinocerous
TGAATAATTTAGATTTAATGTTTTTGAAAGAAGTCTGCTGCTGAAAATTCGGCTTTGCCATCAGAGGATTCATTTTAAACATATATTCCAATAGAAAACAGTTATTTAAATTGTAATAATATTTCACAATATTACTGTTTTTACTGCATTTTTGATAAAATAAATGCAGCTGTGGTGAGTGTAAGAGTTCAAAAACATAAAAAATGATGAGTTATTACAAACATTTGACCAGTAGTGTGCTCTTAGTTTTTTTTTGTATGATGTCCTCAAAATTAATGGACTAAAAGCCACAATACTACAATATTCATTTCCTGGGCTTTAATATATTTCCTAACAGGAAACATGTATACTTCCTCCTATTTTTCAGTGCTGGTCAATAGGTGCAATAGGTGATGATTAAAATATAGTTCTGTCAGGACCACTATCGTCAAAGATGATTGACAATTAGCATACAGTTCTTAGATAGGTGTCGTATTCCCATAGGTTGATGGGGATCAGCTGAGAGTCAGCTGATGCGAGCTTGACTAACGTAACCTGCCAGAACTAACGCTACGCTAGATATTTTGCCATTCATAACTGACATTCTCAGTAGAAATGTCTGATTTGAGAATGAATTGTTCTGTTAAACAGATTGTGTTCATTGATTCAGTTGAACCAGTTCACATTTCTGGTCAAGTTTGACTCGAAATGAACCAGGAAAAGTGTTGAAGATGGCATCTTATGTGTTAAAATTAAATTTAATTGAAAAATAATTTAACTGAAAATTAAAACTGAAACATGTTTGGAAACATGATATAAAAGAACCGGTTCACCCAAACAAACTGTGGTACCAGCATTTCTTATTAATGCCAGTCTTGACCAGTCACAATGGCATGTGTATGTGTCACGTCAGTGTGTATTTGCAATTAGGAAAGAGATGCAGACTTCCTCCAGACAAGCTGTTTAGTAATAAAATCTCTCGCTTGCATTAAGATGGAGCCTGGGCGCTTCCTGACGAGCTTAGCATTTATACTTAATTAGGAAAACACTCTGGTCTGCTGAACCTTTAATTACACACCATTCATCCAGCTGCTGGAGATGACCCTGACCAAACCTTTTCCACACTCATCTGAAATTAGGCTTGTTTGGGGAGTGATACATCACTGCATATCAAACAAAGCGGCGATAACTGGCCCAAAATAAGTCGGTGTGACTCAGCTTTATCTGCAGTGAAGGTTAGAGTCCAGACATCATCTCCCAAGCTGCTTCAAATATTGATTAGCACGTCCAGCTAATTAAATTACCATTAGTAGCCTACTATTATCAGGATAATATCGCTTCTCAAAGGAGCTATTAAACTCTTTAACTACTCTTGACATTTTAAATGAATATAAGCCATCAAATGACGCTTTGTTCTACAAGCAGCCATGGCAAAGCTTGATCCAGTTTAGATTTCCGCAGATTAAAAAGGGTCAGCGCATTATTCATGTACCATTTGAGGGCGGCCTGGCAAAGACGCTCTGAATTAAAAAATCTCGTATTAGATTACATCTAAAAAGCTACATATGAGCTAATTAGGCATTGATTTCTTTGTACTGCACAGGAGATATGGTGAATACAGACATGACATCAGCCCTTAAATGGATTGTCCCTTGATCAAATTTGTTTATAATAGAGTAGACTAAAAGTTTTCATTTATTAAACATTGCATTATTTTAATGCCTGCTCAACATTTTTGGTAGCAATACTGGTAGCAAAATTTACCAACTGCTTTAAACTTGCTTGGAAATCTCTCATTATGCTATATTATCACTAAATCTTGGATTCAGTGTTTTTGTCAACTTGTTTTCTTTCAATTAGCACAGGTTTTGTGTTTTTGGAACTCATTGATCTGAGTGAAAAAGTAATAATATGGATAATTTAGTCAATATTCACTCAAAATCAGAGGTGGATAAACTCAGACCAGTGAGGTCTACTACCAGTTACTTCCATAAAGAAATACTAAACCTGTGCTAAAATCAAAAGAAAACAAGTTGATAAAAAATATTGTATCCAACATTTTTTAAAAATAATATAGCGTAACAAGAAATTTGCTTTTTTTTTTTTTTGACAGGGACAGCTAAGTGTAACAATTGGGTAGAGAAAAAAATCTCCAAAAAGTACAAAACTTATCAATTTTTTGTTTGGAAAGTGTAGTCAGCAAGTTTTAGTCCAGTGCGATAACATTAACATTTTTTGAGAAAAAGGAAAACATCTCCAGGTCAACACAACATGAAGGTTAATTTGACAAAATAATATAATATTACATCAAATTTTGCCTGTAGTTACTGTTTTATGTAAATTAGTTTTATTTTTGGTATTTGGTTTAAACTGAATTCCATTACCTGAGATCCTCATTGTTTTTATGCCAGATAAATACTGTTCTGATTGCAAAAATATCAGATATATAGATATCTGTACACTACAAGCTACAAAAAAAAGCTAACTAGATTGAAACAAATTTTTCAAAACAGTAATTTGAAATTACAAGTGGCTTGTGAGGCTACCGTTTTCCTGCTATGTAATTCTATCCGTTTAAAGGAACACTCCACTATTTTTGAAAATAGGCTCATTTTCCAACTCCCCTAGAGTTAAACAATTGAGTTTTACCGTTTTCGAATCCATTCAGCCAATCTCCGGGTCTGGCGATAACAGTTTTAGCTATAGATTAGCATAGATCATTGAATCTGATTAGACCGTTAGCATCTCGCTCAAAAATGACCAAAGAGTTTCTATATTTTTCCTCAGGTAACGCAATGATATTACGCAGCACCTGAAAATAGTCCCCAGCTAGGTAACTTCCAATAAGCCTATTTTCAGGCGCTGCGTAATATCATTGCGCCTGCTGCACCCATGGTACGGCAGCAAAGTTCCTTGATTATTATGCCGGAATGAAAGTATAGTTCCTAGCCATATTGGCCTAGAAAATCGCAACTTTTCCTTTTCCGTCAGTCTTAGTACATGATGTAACTACAGAAGAGTCAAGTTTTAAATAGGAAAAATATAGAAACTCTTTGGTCATTTTTCAGCGAGATGCCCAATGAAATACAGCAGCAAACCAGGCTTTTTACATTTTTATTAAGTTTTTAACAGGATTATAAAATTCAACACATATGCACCAAACATTTTTCCACATGCACAGTTTTAGTATACAAGACAAAACAGTTACTTTTCAATATGAAAATGTCATGTTACATGTAAGTAATCTCACAGAGATTATTCATTAATACATCAGTATTAAATTCTCAGGGCCGTGTGCAGTAGAAAACGTCAGGTTGTCAATGCTGGCCACTCTAAAAATATATAGCCACTATTTACATCTGGCCAAGGTATTGTCGTTTTTCATTTCAGATTACCTAGAAACATAATTGGATTGTAGCGATAAGATCTGTCATTAACAGCTCAGATTTTCATATCATATCAAAGTTTTGCCAAAGGGAAACCATAATGTGAAGAAATTAAGCTCACTGATTATACGGTATACACAAAATTAGGCAAATTAGACTTCATAATTTTAAGAGTACCAAAGAAATCATTGCTATTAAACAACAATTATTGTTTCAGTGTTTATATGCATCATTACGCAGATACTGTAACTGAGGGTTGATGGGGCACATTAGAACAAACCGAGAGTAGGAGGAAAAACAGCGCATGGAAAAACGAACATATCATTAGTGACAAGGGGTGTGATAAGCAGCGCTAACTTTGTAATACTGTAATATGAAATACTTAAAGTACATTTCTATTTTTGTTTTTTCTATGCTGAAAAAGAAACATTGTCTGAAAATAATAGACAATCTATAAATAATTTGTAATTTCAAAGAGATAAACTCAACTATAGAACTGTAAAGTACACTTGACCATTAAAAAAAAATCCTTGCAACCCACTTTACTTCTGTAATGTAACAGGGAAGAATTTTATGGAATTTAGTAATCAGGAATAACTTAAAAGCGGTCTCATATGAAGGGTGTTGAAGAATACGAGGACTTGATGACATCAGCCGAAATGGAAAGTCGTTTCAGGGGCGGAGCCTCTTTGAAATAACTCACAATGAAATCAGGAATTAAGCAAGGACCAGTATTAAGAAAGACTGATGATGCTTAAATGTATACTACCATTCAAAAGTTTGGGCTCAGTAAGATTTTTTAAAAGAAATTGCTATTTGTATTCATCAAGGATGCATTAAAATGATCAAAAGTGACCGTAAAACATTTATAATGTTACAAAATATTTGTATTTTAAATAAACGCTGTTCCTTTGAACTTTCTATTCATCAAATAATCTCTTTTCATCAATGTATCACCAGTTTCCACATAAATATGAAGCAGCACAACTGTTTTCAACATTGATAATAATAAGAAATGTTTCTTGAGCAGCAAATCAGCATATTAGAATGATTTCTAAAGGATCATGTGATCGTGTGAAGACTGGAGTAAAAATGCTGAAAATTCATCTTTACCATCACAGAAATAAATTACATTTTAAAATATATTTAAATAGAAAACAGTTATTTTAAATTGAAATACTATTTCACATATTACAGTTTTTACTTTATTTTTGATCAAACTAATGAAGCCTTGGTAAAGACTTTAAAAAAAAAGAAAAGAAAAAGCTGACCGACCCCAAACCTTTGAACAGTGGTGTACAGCTGCATATCCTGAAATGTAGTTTCTGTGTTTTTCACCTGCTTTGACACAGATGTAGGATTGCAAAATGTATCTAACTCCTCTTCAAGAAACTTCTCTTTGTTCTCTGCATCTTTCTGCTAAAACTCCAACTCTCTGAAAGGGAGGAGGCAAGGACACCTCAGACACTCAAAGCACAAACTCCACACAAGACGGCTGACAGGAACACCGACATCAGTCAATCAAGAGTGCATTGTGACAGCCGCAGTATAGAGCAGAAAAATCGATATCCCATTGACTGGGCCACTGCAGCCTAATCAAGGTGCCCAGACCTTTATGAAATCTTGAAGGAGAACAGATAGGCTGTCCTGATTGGGACTCTGCAGCCTTTTTTTATCTCCTTCGCTAACCTTTTTTTAACACGTCTTCATGGGTTGTACCGCACCTGTTCTGGAGACTTTGCAGGACGGCTATGTCACCTTGGTTCACTACCTTGTGCTTTCTTCTGACATTGAGAAGAACAAGTGCAAATTATGGACTCTACAGCCTGATACTGCCATGACAGAGCCAGGAACATATTGTCCAGTGAAGGCACTATTCCTTGGCAGCGAACCTCGGCATTAAAAGGTCACCCCCGAAGCACCTCGCCTCTCGTCTCATTGAGGGTACAAATGAGAAATTCAGAATTCAGTGCGTGTTAGATGGGCATCAACATGAAATATGATCGCCAATATACTAGAAATCTAATATCATGATGTGACACAGGGCTGCACAATAATGGTTAAACTGATAATCACGATTATTTTACTCAAAATTTATACTCACGATTATTAAGGTCTGTTTACAACAAGAACGGTAACTACAAAGATAATAAAACACTAACTATATTAGCGTCCACACCAATGAATAATGTTATGTTTATTAGTTTTGTCGTCTTTCCTTTTAAATGTTTGAGCTCTGTAAAAGCAGGATGGATTCAATTGGATGTCAAAGTTTTTATCATTCATCAGCTGGAAAAAAAATCTTTCGGGAAAAGATTGCAACAATATAATTTCTCGGTGCTGTTAACGTTATACTTTTATTTTGAGGAATTACTTTTTACATTTAATTGGGATTATTGCACTTTCACCTAGGCAGGAGAACATCAGCTGATATACATGGTTTAATTTACCTCATCTATTTTCCTGATTTATTACTGTATATTTAGCCTATCATATAAATAAAAATAACACTCCCTACATTATAAACACTGGTAAAACAAGAAGCTTCTCTTAAAAGATAAAACCTGTGGAATTCCTAATAGTAATTTAAAAAATCCCAAATTATGTTAATGCTTTTCTATTAAAGCAACAACAAAAATGATTTTGTATTGTGGCACGGAGGGTTCTTAAGTGCATCTGTTCAGCAACCACAATCACAAACATTACTGTCAAGATCCATGTTTGGATTTATAACAGTTCATCACCGAGAAAGTTTGATTGCAGATTTAGTCACAGCAAACATGTGAAGGAACAAAGACGGGCTATGTCATGCTCTCATTTAAGCAGAATATTTCGATTGAGACTGCTGAAGGTTTTTTTTTTTTGGTGTTTGCAGATTATCAGTGCTTTTTTCTCAGTTCAGAGAGAATGTGTGCACATGGCTGCCAGATTGGGGAGATTAAGGATTACACTGGGCAGAAAATGTGTCCTTTTAAAAGAAAATCTCTGATTGGGGGATTTAAACTCTTGACATCTGGCAACCCCAAGCATGAAAGCTTGTGGAGGCGCATTACCAATGCAAGATAATGCAAATTTCAAATGGGAAAAAAACAACAACTTTTGATAAATAACCAGTGGGCAAATATCGCAGACGGAGAAGCTTAATTAATCATCAGGAACAATAATCGTGATCACGATTAATATAATATTTATAGTGCAACCCTAATATGACTTTTTGAGCAATACTATAGGATCAGGATGGAAAACCAATGGTGTTTTTTTCAACACATTTAGACTGGTAGGGAACTCTGGGGACTTTCACGCATCAGTCTTGTACTTGTTTGCAAGGCTTTCAATATTTTCACATCTGCAAGGTCATTATAGCTATAAAAATTTGATACCCTTCCAGCAGTGTTCCACATCTTGTCACTTAGTTTCTGACAACTTGCTTTGCAGTTTATGTGCCAAGTACAGGTAGATGTGTGTGAGGCATTTAAGTGCCTTTCAAAAGCTTACTTACGTATGGGTTGTGAATAACACGATACAGTGGGGCAGCACCAGCTAAGAAAAACTGAAGTGTAAATCTGGTTCAGCTAGAGCAAATACTCACAGGAAAAGTAAGCCTTAATTGTGTAGCCTTAAGTGTCTAATGCGTAACCCATCAATAATTTAACCGACATGAAGAGTTGAACAAAATGCTAATACCCATCAAAGAGACTGAGAGGGAGCCTTTGGAGTCGATGGCACTGTAATAGAGGCGAGATGGCAACACTCTTTTCTTAACTAATGGAAGATTCCCATTAGGACAAATCAATGCTCGGCTTTGTTAACCCAGACCCAGAACTTAGCTAGCACAATGAAGCCACAAGAGATCCAAAAATCTGCAATATATATATATATAAGAGCAATTCCCACCAACATTGGTTTCTTAGCCCTTATCCTCAACTGCAAAACTATTTTCATCTACTTTGGTGCGTACATGAATTTAAGGCATTGATTGTTCTCAAGGATCAGAGGAAAAGATGACGCATGCATTGGCACACTGCATAAAGAAGCACATTATACAAAGAACAAAAGCGTTTTTTTTGGTGGGGTTTTTTTCCTGGTTGTAGGGTGCCAAAGAAACTGTCATATATGCAAAAAACTATTTTTCATACTGTATTTTTGTCTTGTTTTCCAATTAATGAGATTAGTTTTCAAAGAAAAAATATATTATTAATTTAAGATTATTTTTCCTCACTTATTGGAAAATATTTTTTTCCTGGTTTTAAGCATAAGCTTTTAGTTTATGATTTGGTTAGAAATGAGGAAAAAATAAAATTACCAATGGGGTAAGAAAAATAAACTTAAAGCAATATTCTCTGAAAACAAGTCTTAATATTTTATGCAGTTTTTTTTAGTTCGTCCTGTTGAAGGATGTTTTTACAGGAAAAGACAACAAAAATACTCAATAAACAAATGTTTTTTGCAGTTTACTCTAGATCATCCCAAAAACCCTAATGACTCTCTAGCAGGGCTCTGCCATGTTTACTAATGATGCATTCCTTAACATTTCCCATGACATTTCAATATCAGGCTTTTTTCCATACATGTTGCTGGAGCTGGAGAATCCCATCTGGTCAGATTGTGATGGGAAACATAAGCCTTGTATGAGCAAAGAGCAGAAAGTATGTTTTTCTTGGTGCGGCTGGGTCTGGTGCTCTTGGGAGGCAAACATCAGGAGGCACTGAGCGTCGACAGAGCGCAAATGAGGAGCGGAGAGAGAGAAAGTGTGCACAGCCTTCCTGCTCTGGATCCACGGGCACCCATGCCTGTAAGCAAACGCAAACACAACCATTAAGAAAAACTATTTAACCTCCCAAAGGAGAGAAAGAGAGCATTATGGTTTAAATTCTCAGACAGCTCATTCCTAAATCAAAGAGAAATTGCCTAATAATGTAGATAGTGGAGCGGACCTGATATGGAATGTCCAAGAACAAAATACGGTCTGAAACCGTAAAAAAAAAAAAAAAATTGTAAGCATCAGGAAGTCAAACTAAATAT
The DNA here is from genome assembly GCF_001515625.1 of Sinocyclocheilus rhinocerous. Taxonomy (NCBI): domain Eukaryota; kingdom Metazoa; phylum Chordata; class Actinopteri; order Cypriniformes; family Cyprinidae; genus Sinocyclocheilus; species Sinocyclocheilus rhinocerous. The sequence goes on from NW_015647084.1 coordinate 38,902, forward strand.
AAATTAAATACATTCTTATTTATAATTCTATATATATTTCTATATTAAATATACTAAAACTACATATAAGAGGTCAAACTAAATATTTAAATAAATTATAATGTTTATAAAATGTATTATAACAACATGATAAATATTATATATATGAAGTCAAACATAATTTGTAATTATATACAAGTATTTATTACTAAAATTTATTGTAACTATACACAAATATATATATTGCAATGGTTTGGTTGAATGGCTCAGCTTGACAAATTAAATGAAACATTTGACGTATTCATGTTATAGCTTATCTAACATCACACAAAAACTTTTGTATCTAATGTTCATTACACCAATTTGTACCCTATTCATGGAAAAAAACATTATTGAGGAAAGAATCCTCTGAAAGAATTGGGGTGAATCTGAAAGCAACTCTCTGTAAGAAGGGGAAGGGAAGTCGAGCACATTTTGATTGCCACCCATTTGAGGGAGTGAAGGAATTGGGGGTGATTCTCACTAATTTATATGCAGTTCTGGCTGCGCAGTGAGCGAGATAGATAGTGGAGGAGCGTGCATTTCTTAAAAGGTCGGATTTTACGACGTGCTGAAAGACTGAAGTGAACAGAGCAAAATATGTAGGCATCCAAACTGACTGAATCCCCATTAAGAGCTCATCAATGCCGGCGAAAGACAAAATAAAAGACGGCAACAGGAAATGACAGACTTACTGAGTTGGTGGATGTGGATGGGCTCGCTTCCTTCCCCCAAGCCCCCTTCACTGAGGGTCTTGATCTGAATGACGTAGTTGTCGTTCAGATTGAGGGTCAACTCAACCGAGGTTTTGTTGGTGATGATGGAGTACATGTCATTATTCCGGCGTCTTCTGTACAGCACCTGCAGATGATGGCACCCAAATCAATCAAGAGCTTCATTCAGAATAATTAACACTAGTGCTGACAATACAATGCAATTACAATGCAAGTCCATTAATTAAATTTATTGCAATTAGTAGCATTTTTGCTGAAAAAAACGCCCCCAAATGAAGATAATTCTAAGACATTATTGTGGCATTACAATAGATATACCGGATTTATAAAAGTGCTCATTATAAAAAAAATGTAATTAATGAATTACACTGAATTAATGCATCAAATTGACAGCTCTAATAAAAACTGAAGCTGATTTTTAAAATGATCTGGATAAAATGCAAGTGCTTTCCCATGCAGCAATGATGCTAGAATGTTGTGGGTAGAGAGGTGTCAGAGTGTTGCTATGTGGTTGCTAGGGTGTTCTGAGTGGTTTCCAGGGTATTGTGGACCCTAGATATGGCCAACGTTCCTCTGTTTATAGTAAATAATAGCATACCTCCTCTCAAAAAGCCACATGATTTGAGGCATCATTCATGTCTGTAGTAGTTTAATATTTAGAGATCGACTAAGTATAAGCAACAGTGATGTAGCACCACTAATTATATATATATATATATATATATATAGTTAAACACAGGTGATGCGCCCTGTTATTCTAGATAATGTTTACTGATGCTAATGGCTAGTGCTTTTCCCCTGAGCTTCATGACTGTTTTCCCTTGTGGGGAAATTAGCACTGTGAGAGCTGTTAATTACATGCATGTGTAATTAACAGAGGTGGAACGAGACATGAAATAGCATATGCTGTGCTCTTATCTATAAAAACACACAAATGAATGGTTTTCGACCACGTAACTGCCATATCTTTGTAGCTAAATTACTGCACCCTGACAACCCTTATAATGTATATCAATGGTATCAGATGCAAATATGCAGTGTAGTTCCTGCCGTCATTGTTCGGCTCACAATGTAGGAATGGAAACGCCTGACTGCTAAAGGGAAAACAATGGATTACCTTCCAGTGAAACTCTTATAAAATATACGAAAGCATTTTCTGGGTGCAGAGAGATAATATCACTCACTATGTATCCCGTGACCTCAGATTCAGTTTCGAGAGCGATGACGGGATCCCACTGCAGCACGAGCTGAGAGCCAATCAGATTCCACTCTACGTTCTGAGGGGGTTGTCCAGGTGCTGAGGTTTGTGTATGAAAGAAATGGGCAGAAAAAGAAAGAAAGGGTTCACAGTGTGCGATCAATTGTGTGACTGCATTCGATAACACCAAAATGTTTGACTAGCAGATTAGTAACGTCAGTAGGGGAAGTTTCTTTTAGCACAAATCTGCTGCTAAATCAGAGCCGTTTCTTTCACAGATGGACTTGGAAACTGTGATTCATACCAATCAGATAGAATTGGTTTCCACAGTTTGATATTGTCTGAGATGTCTTTTTTCTTTTATTTATTTATTTATTGACTGGTTTTAATTTAGCTGCTAAGTTTAGAGAGAGCTGTTCAGCCCTTTGGGTCAATTTCTGCTGCTTTTAAATGCTTTATAAATAAACTTGACTTGACTACTATCAAAATAGATGATTGAAAACTCTTTCAGTTGGAAAAAACACCCTCAAGTCATGCCACAGCAGGTTCACAGCAAGTGTGTGTAGACTTAGTGATCTGTTCAAAAGTTATAAGTTCTAAATCTTTCACAGACATAACTCAAAAAACAAAGCAAGAATGTACAATTCTGCTAGTTTGTGTACTACTAGGTGCCTCAAGCGAAAATCTTTTTGAAAACGTGGAAAGATTTGATGTTACCTAAAAAAAAAAAAAACTCTTGAGGCAGAAATAGATTCCCATAATATTCACCTGGGTAAAAAATAAATGTGAAGATAAAAAAAGAGATACGGACATCTATAAAACGTTGTTCTTATACCCATGGAACATTTTGCTAACGTACTACGGATGAGTAAATTACATCTTGCAGCTATAATGCTCACATCAAATAAACGTGTCAGCAACATATGATCGTGGAATGTTCTTGTAATGGCCAGAGTACTTACGTGGCTTTTTGGTGGTAACATTGACAGGTACAGACTGGGGGCCAGTTCCTGCTGTATTGAAGGCACACACCGCTAGATAATACTGAGTGTTCCCCTGCAGGCCACTGACATTTACTGCTGTGTAGTTTCCAGTGATCCGCACTTTACCCACCGTATCCGGCTTGGTGTCATCTTCCCAGTACACCACCTGTTCGCCAGGACACACAACAAGGGCATTTTATATAACTTTGAAATTAGTTGTAAACAGCTTTCTGCCAGAACAATTACAATCACTCTCGCTACCAACTGTGACCCTAAATATGCAGATTTTTCTCATAAGAAGTGCTACTATGAAAATAAAAAAGTTTTTGGCATGGCCACTTAACTCAAATGGTTGCTAACAGAAATACGTTAATTGGGAAAGTGTTAAATCTCAGGAAAATATACAAAGTAAATGCCAAGTATTTTTATCAGCTGCCAAAGAAGGTGAGATATGATTTGCACAGAATTTATTACATTCTATTAAAAGTCATTAGTACTCATTACATTTGGCTAGAGATTTCTAATGAGTCAATCAATAACAAAGTGATCAGTTCAGATATTTGATACACATATTTGACTTCACCTTCATTATGCACTTCATTTAGCTGATCATTTGTGTCCTTTCTGCAAATTACAAGCTTGAGAACATATTTCTGGCTGCTGGAAATATGATATTCTTCTGAAATGTAGATTCTCTTGAGGATATGAAATTTCAATTAACTTTTAGCTGTGTGCTAGCCTAGGTAAGAAACAATTAGGTAGCGGAAATGAAATAATCAATTATTAACCCCGAGTCATATGTAATATCAATATTGAGGCATTTAGTATAGGAAGATTTAAGCCAATTTCAAAATTAGAGAGTAATGAGATCTGCCTACGGGAGGTATATTTCTAAATTATTTCTTTTCTACCTTTTGCTTTCTACATTCTGCTTTCTATCTTTTGCAGAATAGTACATTGCGTCATTCAATTCAATTCAATTCAAGTTTATTTGTATAGCGCTTTTCACGATACAAATCGTTGCAAAGCAACTTTACAGCAAATTAAGTTTCTACAATATTTATTGGTAGCTTATCAGTGGTGACTGTCAGTTAATGTACATATGGCAGAAATGTACGGAAAAATCAATTAAAGACGTAATTCAGTCTTGAATTGAGAATTTAGCTTTTCATTCCAATTCAGTTATTAAATTCGAACTCAGACTGCAAACAGGAAGCAAAATATCATTTCAAAACTGAATGTAAGGAAAAAAATGAACAAATTCAATGGAAGTAATATGTATTTTGACTTTTGTATAGGCATTTTTCAACTGATATTGAGATTTTTTTAATGCCACCTATAGATTAGAGTTGGTAATATTTTTGCTTTTGAAAGAAGTCTCCTACACTCACCAAGGTTGCATTTATTTGATCAAAAATGGAGTAAAACTAATATTGTGAAATAACAGTTAGGTTTATTTTAAAATATTTTGAAATAGTAATTTACTTCTGTGATTACAATGCTTGATTGCAATTTTTAGCAGTCATTACTCCAGTCTTCAGTGTCACATAATTCTTCAGAAATCATTCTAATGCTGTTTTGGTGCATTTCTTATTATTAACAATGTTGAAAACAGTAGTGCTGCTTAATATTTTTGTGTAAACCTTGACACATTTTTTAAATGTAAAGTTCAAAAGAACAATATTTATTTGAAATAGAAATTGTTTTGTAATAATGTAAAAGCCTTTAATGTGTCCTTGCTAAATAAAAGTATTAATTTCATTAAAAAAATAAAAATGAATCTTACTGACCTCAAACCTTTGAATGGTAGTATATATATATTTTATCATGTTAAATAAACTTTTGTGGATCAGGGAAGAAGAACACTTAATTTCCCAGAATGCATTAGCTGTGTTGAATTACTTTAAATTGCAATTCAAACTATGCAAAGTAATGCAAAGCAAATTCCTCCTGTTATTCCTAATTTAATTCCAATTCAGCTTCCTGTAGGTGTGACCAATTCAATGCAAATTCCAAGTCATGAATTGAAAAGAAGCCGATCTGTGACACTGACCATGTGTATTCCATGTGAAGAAGTCAGATGTTCTCGCTTCCACTGAACCACAAGATGTCCTAATTATTATGCTGACAATATAATTTATATTTAAAGAGTAGCATTAAATTAGAAAAATGCAAAACAGATGCATCTGCATTAGCAGTCTCAGACATTTGGACCTTACTCTTTGTTTTTTTGCAAGAGGAAATGCAGTGATAGTTTAAAAAGGAATTTTCCATTTCAAATACTGCAGGTGCTTCAAAGGACTGTGAGCACAAATAAATGGTATATACGCATACAGCGCAGTTCCTTGATCCATGCTGCTTTGATTTGGTCTTTCAGTCCTCGCTAACCAAAGACGAGACAAAAATAAAACCTGAAAAGTTTTCCCCTCGTCTAGAATCCAGTGACATGATAGTTCTATTCTTTTCAGACAATATGGCCGCTACCATGGCAACGTGGCGGTTTTGTGCCGCAGGGCAGGGGTGACAGAGATGGAGAGAGTGGCTTGTGAAAAAGCAAGACTCTCTTTGCATTCTTGAAAGGCCAGTGGAGAGCTTTCATCTAGCTTCTAAGAGCCGCAGACATTTAACAAAGCTGCAGCACTGTATAAACACTGGCTTTCTCCATGTTTGAGGTGGCATGGGAGAGGTGAGAAGCACTTTTAATAATCGCTCGAGATTCGGATTGCATCATTACAGGGAAAACATGACATTTAATATGGCGAACGGGAAGACAATGTGAATCAAACCTCATATCCGAGAACTCTTTCAGGGGTCAACGCAGTCGGCTCCCAGGTAACTTCGATGTCAGCCGCTGACAGACTTTTTGCTGACACTCTCTCTGGCGCTACGCTCGGCACTGCGGAGAAATGGAGAGATGTTGAGGCTCTTATTCAAAAAGCTTTACACAGCCATCGGAGTAAAATTGGATTAAGTCAGAGAATGAAGCCCTGGTCTCACCTGAGAGAGGCCCTACTTCATTTTAATGGTTACTCTGACTGACAGAGAAGGAGACAATCTGCTGGGAAAATTCAATTAACACTCTAGCACATGAATAGGCCTGTAAGTGTCTAGCAGGATTTGTTGTAACCTATAGCCACAATAACTAATATAAGGTTGTCGTTCGCAGCTTGAATGAGGGAGGAGGGGCGTAAGCTGTCTCAATCAACTTATTCCATCACACTCATTCAAGGTCACACCTGTATGTGCGAAGGGAAGGAACCAAGAGTGTTTGAGAAAATGAAAGGACTACTGCTGAGCCTGACTGTGTTTGTGTGCTCCTAATATTTTAGCTCCACTGGCCCACACGATGTATCGCTGACTGGCCTATATTAGTATTTCCGGATGATTAGGCCAAAATTGAAAGCAGATGACATCAAGGCTCAGACTATTAGGCTTATATGTAGGATTAGTGATATGAACTAATTGTACTATTTTGCTATTATTTTCTATAGCAAATATGGGCTATTTTTGCTATTGCTGAAAATGTCAGTGAATGATGACAAGCAAAAATCATAATAAAAAAAATAAAAAATCATAGACACAGACTTGCATACAATACTATTCAAAAGTTTTTTTT
>NW_015647084.1:45854-88408 GCF_001515625.1 Sinocyclocheilus rhinocerous
TTTTTTTTTTAGCAAGGATGCATTAAATTGATCATAAGTGACAGTAAAGAAGAATTTCACATTGTTACAAAAAATTATATCTAAAATAAATAGTGATCTTTGGAACTTTCTATTCATCGTTAAAGAAAAAAAAAAAACTAAGCAGCACAATGTTTTCAACACTGATAATAAGAAATGTTTCTTAAGCACCAAATCAGCATATTAGAATGATTTCTGAAGGATCATGTGATACTCAACACTGGAGTAATGATGCTGAAAATTTGCCATAACAGGAATAAATTACATTTTAATTTATATTCATATAGAAAACAGTTATTTTAAATAGTAACATTATATCACAGTATTACTGTTTTTGGTGTATTTTTGATCAAATAAATGCAGCCTTGGTGAGCATGAGACCTATTAAAAAAACAAACAAACAAAAAACACTTTTGTATGGTAGTGTATGTCAGCCATATCTAGATACCAGAATATCATACAATTGGGTTATATGATAGACTTTGCTTTCTTCACTTTATTAAAACAACAACAACATAATCAACAACAACAAAACAAGTTCAAACATTGTGCCTAATAATAAAAGTTTATTCATGGTAAAATCACTGTAATGCACTACCACTCGTAGCTTACTGCTTTTTGTAAATATTTCATATTATCTGTAAGAGTCACGCAAAATAATAATTATAATATTTTTAATTATTTTATATATTCCAATAATTATAATATTGGCTTCACATTGTTACATTATTCTACAAATATCTAAAAATATGGTTAAGAATGAAGCCTTTCTGTGTGCATGAGTTGTACACAAATCCAGCTCTACCTTCCTCTGCGGAAAACACTGTTGCAATGCTGCTGAAAGGTCCTTCCCCACGGTTGTTGAACGCTCCCACTTTGACATTGAATGGTGAGAACGGTGGGATGGTGTCATTGCGGAAAACGTAGCGGGTGACGCTGGGCGCCGAGATCACGGCACGGGTCCAAGTGACCAAGCCCACTGACCGAAAAGCGATGATATAACCGAAGCCCTCTCCATTCTGCAACTCCTCTGGAACAGGCTTAGAGTGGAACACAAAACTATAGTGATATTAAAACAAATTGAGGTCAACACACCAACTGACCCACATGACAACGGCTTTATTAGCACTTAGTTTAAAGACCACTTTCTTTCTCAAGTTGTTTTAATTGTTATGTATGCAGTTTTCATGAATTCATATTAGTATAGAGACTAGATGGAACGTTTAAAGGACTTAAAGGGATAGTTCACCCTAAAATGAAAATTCTGTCATTAATTACTCACCCTCATGTCGTTCCAAATCCGTAAGACCTTTGTTCATCTTTGGAACACAAATTAAGATATTTTAACCACTGAAGTCACATGGACTATATTTACCGATGTCCTTACTAAGTTTCTGGGCAATAAAACATTTCAGTTGCGTTGCTGTCTATGCAGGGTCATAAAGCTCTTGGATTTCTTCAAAAATATCTTAATTTGTGTTCCAAAGATGAACGGAGGTCTTACGGGTTTGGAATGACATGAGGTTGAGTAATTAATGATAGAATTTTCATTTTTGGGTGAACTATCCCTTTAAGTTACCTGAAAAAAAGCTAAATGGTGACAAATATGAGGAAAAAAAATAAACAAACTTTCCTCTCATACATACAAGACTACCGTTCAAAAAGTTTGGGGTCTGTAAGATTTTTTTAGGTTTTTGAAAAGTATTTTATGCTCACCAAGGCTGCATTTATATGATCAAAATTCAATAAAAACAGTGATATTGTAAAATATTATTACAACTTAAAATAACTTTTCTACATGATCATTACATGATCCTTCTAGATGTTAAATAAATAATAATAGCTGATCAGATGCTCAAGAAACATTTCTTATTATTATCAATGCTGAAAACAGTTTGAATACTTAATATTTTTGTGGGAAATATGTTTTTTTTTTTAGGATTATTTAAAACTTTTGAACAATCGTGTATGTATTAATTTGAGAACAGCTTTTTTGCTGTTTGTATCACTCTGATTTGGCTGAAACTGCTATTGCGCCACTCTGCTCACTATTGGAATAGGATAGTTACAGAATAGTAGGCAAAAATGGCTCTCCAACATGTGATAGTAGGTTACCTAAAATACACTAAATCACTGCTACAGTTCATAAAAGGCTTTGACAATTTAAATGAAAGCATTTCTGCAGCATTTCATATGAATGTTAGACTTTTCCCTTGCTAAACCCTTATTTCCTCTATGACGTATTGGAACAGAATGAAGCCTATTTGCGGGTGAAATAAACTTCAAAGAAACTCTCTGGCCCTGAGTTAACTTCCATTTGGAGGAGAAGTAGTAAAGCCTGGAGTCCGGAGGCCAGGAGGGAGGGGTCTTGGTACGGGCAACGATCATAAAATGGCTACATTTCATTCTACACAATTAAGCACCGGCATTTAGCCCAGGCTGGCCGAGGGAGCAGTAAAATCTGACAAATGACTTACCTCCCATGTTATCACTAATTCCGATTTGGTACCTCCTCCGCCTCCGACATCAGTGGGAGCCGTGTCAGGCACTGCGGGCAAAAACCCAAAGAAGAGATTAAAACGCCGGCAGAGCTCTGATTGGGATTTTGTCATTGCATGTTTGAGCATCAAAAGTGTATTTCAATTTTCATCACATAAAGACTCTAAACTATCTCTCTCACAGAGGTTCTACCTTCTTTAGAAAATCCCTCAGAAATTTGTGAATAAGAGATTGTGTTTTCGGAATAGGCTTGAGTGTTGCATGTGGAATAAAAATGATGGCTGTGACATATGACGGGAGAATTGAGGATGTATGGTCTGCTCCAGTGCTTTCAATTTCAGTGCCTGTCTGAAATATGGCAAAGAGATTCAATGAAAGCCTCACACTAGCATACTCACTAGCATCTTCTGTTCTGATTTTGGTAGAAGGTGGACTGGGCTCTCCCATCCCGACACTGTTACTGGCCAGCACTCTGAACTCATATTCCACCCAAGCGTTCAAACCCACCACAGTTGCAGTCAGAGTGTTCCCATTGATCGCCTCAGGAACTGAGGATAAGAAGAATAGTAAAATACAACAGAAAGTAATAAAAAAGTTAAAGCACTAAAAGCTTAAGCACTAAAATGAAAAAAATAAAATAAAAACTGAAATAAAATAAAGCTAAATAAAATTAAAAACTATTAAAATGACAAAACACAAAATAAAACAAAATCTTGAACTAAAATTTAAATTAAAAAATAAAAATAATACAGTAGATGATTCAAAATAAAACTGACACGCATAGATAGATAGATAGATAGATAGATATAAAAACCTACAGTAAGTCTAAACATAAATATTATAAATAAATCATAAAATTATGAATAAAACATTTTTATATAGTAACTAAAATTGCATAATAAAAAAAAAAAGTAAAATAGCAAAAAAGAAAATGTAAAATGTTAAATTTGGTTTCCACAAAAATATTAAACAGCCCAACTATTCGCTTTTAAACTATTTTTTAAAATAAAACAATGAAAAATAAAATATAATACTAATAAACTAAATACAATTAAAAACAAATAAAATGACAAAAGCACATAAAATTTAAGAAACTATAAAATTAAAATTACAAATAAAATGAAATTAAACTAATTTAATAGAAATAAATGTCAATAACAAAATAAATAATAAAATGTATAATAAAATAAAATATAAGACTAATAAACTATTTATTAATAAAATAATACAATATTTAGCTTTTTAACTAAGAATGTAAAAAAAAAAGAGTTTAATCTATTAAGTTGGCAGTGCCTCCCATGCACTACCAACTGAATCAAATAGCAAAAAAGTAAATGTAAAATGTTAAATTTGGTTTCCACAAAAATATTAAACAGCCCAACTATTCGCTTTTCAACTATTTTTTAAAATAAAACAATGAAAAATAAAATATAATACTAATAAACTAAATACAATTAAAAACAAATAAAATGACAAAAGCACATAAAATTTAAGAAACTATAAAATTAAAATTACAAATGAAAAAAAGCAAAAGCTATTTCAAAATATTAATAAACTCTATAATAGTATATAAATAAGACTAGATAGATATATAGATAGATACAGTAGATAGAGATATATATATATTAGGAGTGTTTGATTATACTCCACACCTGCTCAAACATTAAATTCGGTCCATGCATTGTGCATACTGATGACTTGGAAACTGTCTCACACTGATAAGAGGACAACTATTTGTTTAGGAGTGTGTGTTCTAAGGTGTTAGACATGGCGAGCGGTTTGTGCTTGTGCATGCTTGTATGAGTTTTAGCAAGGGCAACAAGGTATGCGTGTACGCTTGTATATGCGCAACTAAATGATTTACATTTCTGCTCCAAATAACTCTCTGCCATTTAAATATTTTCTCTCCATTTGCACTGCATTCTGGGGTCCATCATGCTGCTTAGCCGATGTGTAAATGAGCCAATTAAAGACATCCTCTATGATAAACAGCTCCTCTCCAAACACCTGGGACAGAACCGTGATGCGTAATGGCCATGAATACCAATGTCGCTCACAAAAACAGCAGCGAAGACGAGGGCCCATAAACCATCCCAAGTGACACATTTAGCACTCTGTGAACTCTTGCTACATTAGCAGTGCCCTTTCATTGAAATACACACCTCGCAAGACGCTCTTCACTGTGGAAGACGGTTGTAAATACATATAACAATTGGCGCAGAAGGCAAATATTGTGCATGTGCAGGGTTGGGCAAAGATACATCAAAATGTATTTTAAAATAAAATACCAAATACCTTAATTTTAAGTGTATCAAAATAAACTACAAAATACAGCAGCCACACCATGTATCAAAATAAACTTATTTTAAAAATACTAAAAAATACTTTTACAAGGGAGCATGAAATTTCTTCACAAACCTTCCATGATCCATCAATTGGCCTATTTGATCTATCCCTTCACCATTCGTATCTGACTCTGAGTATTCCATACATTTGTCAGTTGTGATGTTAAATTAAGCTTGCAACATGTTGGGAAACTTACAGCTCATATATTATCCTCTCATGCAGTTATAAATGCAGCATTGTGACTGAACCACTTCTACTTCTGCTGCACGAGATGAGAACACATTTTTATAATTTTCTGAGTCATGAAAAAGTCTGCTTTTGTGATATATTTCCTTCTTTCTTTACTGCAAGACGTTTGCTCGGTCTAGATGCGCTTAAATCTGCACTAACGATGCGTTCCTGTCACGTATCACACATGCGCACTCCAATAAGCCGACAGAAAGCGGGTTATTGCATTTACATGCCGTGCAAAATCAGAGTAAGAGGCAAAAAACTACCTGTTGCGACCGGTTTATGCTTATCAAAACCTCTGCCGAGCTGCTGCAGCGTCCGGTGTAAAGGCACTCATTCGTTAACATGCATACCGGGAAAAAAATGCGCACTGCTGCTCTGCTGCAGCGTGCGGTGTATCAGGCGTCATACAAAACACTAAAGTATTTTGATACAAAATACGAAGCCATTTTCATCAACCCTATCAAATACAAATTACAAAATACTATATTGTATTTGAAATACATGTATCATAAATACTGCCCATCCCTGTGCATGTGGACATACAAACCGAAATAAAATTTGGTCCTACCTTTAACAACCAATATTGCGTCAGCAGACAAGCTCTCGACATCTGTGTCGATGAGGCAAACGTATTTCCCACCATGATTAAGCTGGATGTTTCTAATCATAAGATCACCGGAAAAGCTCTGTAAGAAAAGTGAAAATTTCTTTCTTAATTATTAATAATAATTTCTGTTGTTACAGCACAAGACACCAAATCCACTCTTTATTGATAAACAGTAGTTTCTGAAAGAGTGATGCATTATCATTCATAACATATTTCATGAATCAAAACATAACCTCAAGGCATGCTCTGTATTTTTGGCTTGTGCCATGAAATTCTGGCACTATTAAAAAAAAAAAAAAAATGAGAGAACAGGTACTACAAACCAAACAGAATTCAGAGGCTGATTCAGATTTTTTTCTGTTCACATTTAAAAGGTCATGCAAATATATTTTTGCATCTTTCTGTGTAATACTTAATAATGCAATTTAATTACTTAAATTAATTTAACCACACTGAAGGATTGGAGTTGGAAAATTGGAGTTAGAATGACGTCAAACAAACAAACAAAAAAACCAACCAAAAAAAAAACTTCACACTAAAGTTATACCGCCAAAAAACTATGAACTATACTACTAACTAATTAAAATAACATAAAACATAAAAAAAAAAAGTTTTATTTCAGCTAGTTGCCGAGGCACCATTTTTCATTTTTATTTAGTTTAACTTGATGTAATAAATTAACTAAAACTAAAACATAAATATGAAATAAAAATGAATAAAAACTATATAAACATACAAATCCTACTAAAAATGACAAAATCACACAACAAAATCATGAAAACTTTAAAATTAAAATGAGAACAGAAAATATAAAAATAAAGACTGATTCAGAACATTAATAAAAAACTAAAATAGTATCTCATTGATACTTAAATAACACTGGTTTACACAGCCATCCAAAAAAAATAAATAAATAAATAAATAAAAAACCTCTGCGTCACACAAGAGAAATCAGATTTGGGACACTTGCATCTGCAAGTAGCTTGAGTAACAAAGGGCCTGTTTTCAACAGCAATCTGTGTCTTGTATACCATTTTATGATGTAATTAATTATCACCGAAATAAAGCTGAGGCAGGCGTGCTGATGTTCCCTGTCATGCTAGCTGTAGATTTCTGCAAACTCAGACACTCATCCCTCCCTTTAAAATGGCTGCTGTGCTCTGAGATACGTGTGGACCTAAATAAACAGTCTCAGTGACTAGCCTCCGGGATTCACTCAGATCCAGCTCTCTCAGCCACACAGGAGCTCAGTAAAACACACACACACACACACACTGTGGCTAATTGGCAAGATGATACTAATTATTCCACAAGTACATAAGCCAGGACCAGGTAAATGTGCAAAGAATATGCAGAGTGAGAGTTAATATTGTTCCAGATAAGCATACAGCACATTAAAATCATAAAGAATCTGCATTTCTGGTACAGATGTCAAAATATGATCTTTTCATAATTTAAATGAAGACACAGCTAAATATGACACAGCACAGTGTGTGAAAAAGCAAATTAAATGGACTTAATCAGAAAACCCTTAAGGTTCTGTGGTTCTGATTAACTGACATTGACGTTCATTTTCAAACGATCATTTTATCTGAACACTGTCTAAAAATAAACCATTATAAATAATAAAATAAAATAACATTTATTTATACTACTTTTACTATTTTAAAATAAAAAAAAAAAGAAAATAGGTTTGCTGACACAATTTATCTCTGTGCTTCTCCCTGCATGTCTTTTTAAAAAAAGAATGTCCAGAATTTCATACAAGCTGAATCTTGCATATCGCATTGATGCCTCTAGTGCTCTACTAGTCCCAAACCACGGAGCACTACTCTACTGTAATAGTACATGTAAGTATGTAAGCACTCCAAGCTCTCAAAAAAGGCCAGCACTTATGTTTGACTGTGGTTTCCTCTCCATCAAGTTCAATTCCTATGAAAAAATGCCTTAAACTCAATCAATATCAAAAAGAGAGCCCATTCAATGGATAGATTCCAAAATGTCAGGATTGGATGAGAAGACCGAAGAGCGGGTGATGTTTAATTATGGTAATGCACCCATCAGAGGCTGCTGAGATGGAAGGCGTAATCTTTGGGTGCAGAGAAAGTGTGAATCCGTGAAAAACATATCTCATTATAACCTACATCTGCATATGTCAATGTAATTTGTAATAGGCCTTGAGAGAAGCCCCATGTATGAACGTTACATAGCCGCCACCACATGGCAATGAAAGGCAAGGCCTGGCTGTGGGATGGAAGGGACTGAATTAAGATCATGAAAATGGGCTAAAGGGGTTAAAAAACATTATTCGTATTTATTTAATAATAAATAATATTAAAGGGGTAGTTCACCCAAAAATGAAAATTCTGTCATTAATTACTCGTCATTAAACAATTCGTCTCCTCCGCATCACCCTGTAGCGCCATTTTGGAGAGTATCAGCTGGACTAAACAACGTATGCTGTTTAATTATGGTAATGCACCCGTCAGAGGCTGCTGAGATGGAAGGCGTAATCTTTGGGTGCAGAGAAAGTGTGAATCTGTGAAAAACATATCTCATTATAACCTACATCTGCATATGTCAATGTCATTTGTAATAGGCCTTGAGAGAAGCCCCATGTATGAACGTTACATAGCCGCCACCACATGGCAATGAAAGGCAAGGCCTGGCTGTGGGATGGAAGGGACTGAATTAAGATCATGAAAATGGGCTAAAGGGGTTAAAAAACATTATTCGTATTTATTTAATAATAAATAATATTAAACGGGTAGTTCACCCAAAAATGAAAATTCTGTCATTAATTACTCGTCATTAAACAATTCGTCTCCTCCGCATCACCCTGTAGCGCCATTTTCAAAAATCTTAATCTTAATTTGTGTTCCGAAGATGAACGAAGGTCTTAGGGGTTTGAAAGGACATGAGGGTGAGTAATTAATGACATAATTTTCATTTTTGGGTGAACTAACCCTTTAATATGAATGTTTTTATTTTTATACTAGTTTTATAATATATTTAACTTTTTAAATAAATTATAGAAACTAAGTATATAACACATTTTCAGCTGAATTAAATTCAAGAAGCTATGAACTGCCTTGTAAGTGAACCATCTGGTCCTGTGCTTTTCAAAAAGAACCTTAGCCTGTGCTCAGGTTTCAAATCCTTAAAAGAAAATGATCAAAAGATGTTTATTATTCTGTTCAAACCCCTAGCCAACCAAGTGAAAATCTAAACCAAAACAGCAAAATGGAATGTGACACAACACAAAGCGTTTCTCAAAGCAAGATTTCAATTCATTGGAGTCCTGCGGCAATAAGGAATTGTGTCCCCAGAGATGTAAAATGTCCTGTGAAACTGGAAGGGTAAAATGGGAACAAGACTCTTAATTGATCTGGCCTGTTTCCCTAGTTCACTCTGTGGAGAGCAGCCGTTTGGTATACATGTTGAATCATTCACATTCAATGTAGGTCAATGATGGAATGACCCAGAACAAGATGGCAAAATTTATCCCAAGGATCCACTTTCAAACTACAGACATAATGGCAGGCAAGTCTCTTTGAGAGAGAGCATTCAAAGTCCCAATAGCTTGTTCCTGTCCAGCACAATGATTAGATTAAAACCCTGTTACAGTACTTCAAGTGCTTGTGTTTGAGATCTATTCAATAAGATGGACTTTAATACATGCTGGATTCTTTGGTTTGATTCAAATATGAACACAAATAACTAAAACTAATTAATCAGAAACTCCTACTCAAATAAAATAAAACACTCAAACTCATCTTTATATTTGTTAAAAAACTGCAACCTGCATTTTATTGTACAGATTTCTTGTAATTTGTGACAATATTCTACAGTTCTTCTTCAGTTTTTTTTTTTAATGAAAACAATTCTGTTATATTTCTTATTGTCATTTAGTCATTCATTTCAGACCTTTATAATTAAACAGGCTGCTTTTTTGCAGTCATGTTTTCATAAATGATTTGTGAAGGTTAGTTTAACTACACAGTACATACATTTTTTTCAAAACAGCAAGGGAAATCCTGTTTTCCGAGATATGTTTCCAATAATTTTTTCTTGCCCGGAGGTGGTGGTGTGGGATGAGGGTGCTGAGGTTGCAGTATAGCCCTAAAACCACAATACTCACCCCTCCCACTCGCTCGAAGTGGTCGGCGTCTTGATGGAAATCAATGGGCTGACCGTTGAAGGCCCAGAAGAAGGCCACGTCCAAGGCTGGATCGGCAGTCACCTGGCAGGGCAGCACGATGCTCTCACCCACCGTGATCTCTGTGCTGCTGGGGCCCTGCCTGATCCTCGTGGGCTCTGTTAGTTACAGTGTCAACATAGTCTGTCAGTTTAGCTCTAGTACACAAACTGAGGCGAGAGAACATCTTCTGTAGCCAGGCAAATAACAAGACAATCTTATTATTATTTTTTTTTTAAATCTAGTGAGCTGCCTCTGGAGGAAACATTTTAAGGCATGATCCTGACACATGGCTGCACAATTACTTACATTTCACTGCTGGTCATATATTCTCTATATAACCATGTATGTGACAAATAAAAAAAATCTTGAATTATTGTTATTTATAATAATTATAATTCCAAGATTCTATGCAAATAATAAACAAAAAAAAAAGATATTTATAATACAAGGCTTGATAGGATGTCAAATTTTTACAATTAAAAATCAAAAGGATATTTAAAAAGACTAACAAGAAACTGAGGACATGAGGGGAAATTTGTAAAAAAAAAAAAAAAAAAATGCTTATAAAAAAAGAAAATGTGCTTGAAATTTTTCATTTACAAAAAGGAGAAAAAAAAAAAAAAAAAAAGTGTAATAAATTGCCTAATTAGAAATTTTAAAAAATACTGACACCAACATTTTTCAAAAATTAGAAATTAAAATGTTTTTGTGATAAAACCAAACTTCATTCTAAAATAACTGTAACAATGTTTTACTTACATTGCTGTTGTCCTTATGAGCAGTAGGCTGTGGGTTAGCGATTTTACCACAGCCTACGGTGGTTTATTGCTGTAATAAATAATCTTAATTTCTAGGTACTATACTTAGATTTTTGGCTGCTGTCTTTCCATATGGGGACTATTAATTTGAGAACATAACATGGATTTTAATAAGAGCCAAATTAATTGGCAGCATGTCTTCTGTAAGCAGAATACAGTTGACTGAAGACACTTTGTGAGGGAAGGTCATTTTAATTAAATTACATTAAGGGGGTCAACTGCTGGTGCATGACAAAAACATAATGAGAGAAAAATACAAGAAAGAGAAGAAAGAAAAACCCTATAAAAGACGTATGGGCTCACACAGAGGCCTCAGTGGTATATAGCTAATGAGTTTCTTCTGATTTGTCATGAAAATACTGCTGATTAAACCCGTAACCTATATAATGAAGAACAAAAGTGAGGAATAACATTCATCCTATAACTTAATGAGGAGATAACAATCCACACGGATAATGGCCACAGCAATTACGGATGACCTTAACAATGAGTAATTAGTGAAACATGGACTGGGGCGTGTGGAAGACTGAAGCAAGAGGGCACATGAACTACACAGAACACTAGAGAAAAGAATGTTATAATTCCACAATATAAAAGGCTCTCTTAAAGTGACAGTTCACCTAAAAAAGTCGTTCCAAATGTCGTTCCAAATCCTTTTTCTTTTGTGAATCACAAAAGGAGAAATGAATGTTATCAAAATAAACAAGGAAAGGCTACTAAAGCATTATCAGGGTTTGACAATAAGAACATGGACTGGGCATGTACTTATTTTACATTTGATTATTCAATGTCTGTACCTGAATACCTACCTGAAAAACTTAAAGCTCTTTTTTATTTCATTTATGTCTTTGTTCTATTAGGCTAGTAGTTTTTGCTGTGGTATCGAAAGTGGAATCGAGAATTGTGAAATGTCTTTGGTGGCTTACTAATTAGAATATAATGTTACATTGGTCAATACAATGAAAACAAGAATTATTGTTTTATTCTTTTTTTTTAATTAATTAATAAAAATTTTTGTGGCGGGATCAGTGAAAATTTTGGCTGAGCAAGTAAAAAATGTAAACCACTGGCCCATCCGGGTCGGTAGAAAAAATGCTTAGCATTGAACCCTGATTATAAAAGTTTATTAAGGCCGTCATGAGTTGGGAATCAAACGTAACTTGTTGCTAGTGCAATGCTCTACTGGAACTCTACAGGAACGATTCATTTAAGTATCAATTTGTGAATTAATGCTTTTTTTTAATCAATAAATCAATTTATGCGGTTCACAAAACCAAATGATTAATTCACAAATCGTACTGACCTCTTAAGTTCAACTCAATGCCCATTTACCTATTCCGAGTTCGTAGCTCGTTGGAGAGAAAGAATGGTAGTAAGCAAAGACATGCAGACTTGAAATACAACACGATTCACATGGACTACTTGAATGTGGCTGTTTTGTGTCCTTTTCTGAAGTTTTAAAGGTCCAGTCAGCATTCACTGTAATGGCATGAAAAATTAAGAACAGTACATTCTTCATATTTTCTCATTTTGTGTTCCACAGAGGAAAGAAAGTCAAATGAGTTTGAGACAGAAAGTCAAATGAGTCAAATTACAGAATTAACATTTTTGGATGAACTGTTCCTTAAATAGGAGTTTTAAAAAAAGATGTCTTAAAACTTTTAGACATAGAGACTTGATAACAAAAGCCATTTGTCTTGAAATACCAGCACCATTGTGTAGGACTTCTCAGTGTGCTTGATTATATAAAACAAATCTTATGCTTTGTGTTTTTTTGACTTGAAAGGCTGACAGCAGTACAGAAACTTAGAAGAATGGAGTTGTCAGTTGGCTAATACATTTCTTGAAACAGCTGAAGCAATGCATCATGATATGTGCCAGATGTGGCATTTCATTCAGAGCTAATCATGGGTAAACCATCAAGAATGCAGTATCTGAGTCAACAATAAGAGTGGACCGGACTCTGTATTGTAAATAAAGCTGCTATTCAAATAAAACTACTTTAGGACCTAAAGCTAAATGTATGATTATCAAAATAATCCCACGCTATTTTAAGGAAGATGAATCAGCTTTTTCTTTTTACCAAAACAAAGAAATTATGTATTTGTTTGGATAATAAAAAAAGTTTTTTGCAATTTTTTATGGTAATATAGAATAGAAAGGGAGAGTAAATAACGGGGCGAGAGAAAGAGTGGAGAAACTGAATCAGGAAAATGTTGCTAGCCAAATCCGATCCTCAACCTGCACTGAACCACTAATGTTGATCTAGAATGGAAAACACAATGACTTACCTGTGATGATCAGTCTTCCTGTTGTGCTAGCTGTGCCAAACTGGTTTTTAGCGATACATGTGTAACTACCTCCATCTCGCTTAGTTACGTTGGCAATCTTAAGAGTCCCATTGGGGAAGAGAGAAATCCTAAAGGTAATGGATCATTTCTTAGCATCACAAAGAATCACATGGCTTCATTGAGATTAAATATAAAGTCTAAGGCTAAATACCTTTTACTTCTTTGCAGTATCTCAGTCCCTCTTTTCCACAGGCTAATGGCTCTGGGCGAAGCATGTGGCCGGCAATCTAGGCTAACGTCACTACCCGAGCGAGCCTTAAGCACTCGGCTCAAAGGATTCTGGGAGAAGCTGGGAGCAGAGGCTGTAAGAGACAGACAGATTTGGTCCTCAGACTCACACTTAAAGCCTCAATAGAATCTTTGATGAACAGCAATTGACGTTCAAACAGCCTCTGGCAAAAAAAAAGGAAGAAAGCCTTTTAGAAAAGTCTAAAGGACTTAACAAATAGAGCTGTCTGCTTCCACTGGCTTCTTCCAGGCCATTTGTCTTGAGCTAAAACTTACATTTACTGTGCTGTGTCTTCAATAGACGCCATTTATTTGAAACTGGCCTCGTATGCACAATACTGACCAATGTGTTGTGATTAAAATGAATGAATTTCAGCATGCACAGACATAATTTCACAGTCAATATTGGGGAAATATGAGTGTTACAATGGAGCGGATGGTTTCAGTGCTGCCTTGTAATTTGAGCCTGGGCTGTGACTACACAATAAAGTTTTAGCATTCAAATGAAGGATGGCGAGCAGGCAGTGAAAACACAGAGGTCGTACCAAGCACCATCAGTTCGGTGCTAGAATAAATGATGCCGTGCTTGTTCTCCGCCACACACTGATACATCCCGCAATCTGAGAGGTTTAGCGAGGAGATGGAGAGAGCACCGTTTTCTATTTGCACTCGGCCCTGTAGACATAAAAACAAACAATCAAAGTAAAATGGTTGCTATGCGGTTGCTAGGGCATTGCTGGACTGCTTGATTACATGCTTGCTTACTGGCCTGAGTCAAAAGAGACCAGTGGCAAGTTTCTATGATATTCTGGTCGCTAGATATGGATTGGGTCCTTCCTTTAATTAAACTCAATTCAATTCAACTAAAACTACTTGAAATAAAATAAACATTAATTAAAATAAAATAAAATATATAAAATATGAAACTTATTGTAACTAGTTGCCAAGGAAACGTCTTATTTTTATTTAAGTTGATGTATTAAAATGACTATAACTAAAATAAAACTGCATAAAAACTACAAACATATAAAAAAACCCGAAAAAGACAAAAACACACAACAAAATTACTAAAACTTTAACAAAAATTAAAATAAAAAAGCAAAAATAAATTAATTAAAATATTAATGAAAACTGTCATAGTATCTCACTGATACTGAATAATAAATAACACTGCTTCATTGTAAGACTATGGGATTTTATAATCTGTCAGGCAAAAAAATAATAATTCTGATCTATTTTGTTTAAAATATATATATATATATATTTAATAGCTACAAGTGAATTTAGCCATTATAACTTCATTATGTAGATTATGAAAAAAATATATTTTATAATTTGCTAATATTTATTTATTAAATTTATGTTATTAAATTAATTGTGTACTTTAAGTGAGCGGAAGATAACGTCAAAGGTAATCTAAATGTGAAAAAATTGAACCTGAGCAAGAAAAATTAAAAATCCAATATCAGCCAATGTATATCCAGTATTAACCATTAAAAAAACTCATGTCATGTCTCTCAGTATCAACCAATATATTGTGCACTTCTACAATTTTCTCACCAATAATGATTGCTTTAATGAACGAATAATGAACGCGGCTGCACTCTAACACTGAAAGTATGTCGATTTGAATATCTAAGGACGTGTTAAGAGAGGGTGGAGGAGGTTATAAAAGAGAATAAAGAAAAATGCTGACCCTCTGCTCCAATGAACAGAAAAGAAATGTTGAACATAGCAGTGAAATACTAATGGCCAATTCCTTTGGTATGGGTGCCCAGTCGGAAAAGTACGTGAGACAGGTAGGGAGGTGTTGAGCTGATGGTTCTGATAATGGCATAGCAGACATTTAAGCCTATCAGCTGTTCTTAAGGGCTGAACTCGGCACAAAGAGTCACAAGGAGAGATTGACGTGATGTGTGATTGAAGGGTGGGGAGGAGGTACGGGTAGCTCTTGACTTGAATGCAGGTCACATCTAATGGAGTCTTTCTGCTGCCTTATAACTGCTGATGCTTGTTGATGGGAGTTTCTCCTACTTAAACAGCTGTTGGCTTCTTTTTTGCCTCGCTTTTATGTCAGCAATGAGAATTTATGTTTGCACTGACCTTGGACTACAGTAAGTGGAGATAAAGCTTACAGTCTCATTAGAGGCCTTTCAGAAACCGCAGAGTACCTCAGATATAAGAGTTTCTCCATTCTTCAGCCAGCTGTACGAGGGTTTTGGTTTCCCGTTGGCTTTGCACTCCCAAAACAGATTCTCTTCAATGGACAATGATGTGTCCGTCATCGTCTGCAGCCAATGAGGCGTGGCTATGGAAAGAAAGCATATTAATAAATCAAATGGATGAAGGGTCGATGATGGACAGATACAAGAACACACATAAATGAAATGTAACACTTGCATATTTAAACCAGCCATATTACCCCAAGGCTAATGAATTCAAAGGCCTTGATGACAGAAACAATTAAAGTAAAAGTTCACCAAATAATGAAACATCTGTCATCGTTTTCTCACCCTAAAGCCTGTGTTATACTTTCCGCATGAGCAATCCGGACGCGTACACGGACAGTGCGAACGTGGACTGCTTGTATTTATACTACCGAGAGCATACGCTGATGGTCTGCTCCGCGGACGTGTTCCATACATGTACAATAGATCGGCTTGAACAGTAAACAAACATGTGAACAAACAATTGTCCAGAGTTATTGCACATCTGGCTGTATTTATATTGTTTTATCGACGGATTGTAAAGGTTCGAGTAGCAACGGGCTTCTTCACACAGCCTGCGCATATGCAGTTGGTGCTTTTGTAGCCTACTGACCACACGTACTTGTCCGCGCGGTCACAAAAAATGGGAGGCACGCGGATGTCCGCGCAGAGCCTCCGCGCACACTCTCTGATGGCGATTTTTACGTTACGCATACCATAGCGGACCCTAGCGGACTAGCGCGCGTGGAAAGTATAACAGGCTTAAGGGTCATTTCAAACCCGTATGACTTTTCGTCTGTGCAAAAATAAGATGCTAGGCTGTTCCTGGTTGCTCTTTTTACAATAAAAGTTAAAAAAAAAATCTACATATAGCCTACCGTCAAAAGTTTGGGTTTGGTTTGTAAGATTTTATAATGTTTTTGAAAGAAGTCTCTTTCTCTCTTATTTGAAGAAAAAAATACAATAAAACAGCAATATTGTGAAATAGTATTACAATTTAAAATAACGGTGTTCTATTTGATTATATTTTTTAATAATTTATTCCTGTAATGGCAAAGATTAATTTGAAGACTCCATACATATATATATTATATACATATATATATCTATTTCTTCAAAGTTCCATGGTAACAGACTTTTGTAGCAAATCTCAACCCACATTCACCCAAATTGCTCAAATCTCACAGTGTAACCCCTGAACCCCTTCTGATTATTAATCATTATTATCGGAAAAGGCTGCAATATTATAACCACATAAGCCGCTTCACCATCTCCAAATGGCTTGCCATACACTCCCTCGCTTGTCTGTATAATACTGAAAGCATGCCTGACGCTCCTATAAAAACAAACAATAGATGACCCAATTCACAAGAGCCATGTGAATATGAATCTCACTACTGAAGTGAGATGCCTGGTGAATATGTCAATTCTATCGCACTACGGGCACACGCTCCATTCCATGCTACAAATCCTTTGACCTCCTTCTGGAAGCTTTATTATCCTTTCTGCTGGCAAACACTCCACTGCCACGTACAGTGTCTTGAATTCAATTAACAAATTCATATGATTGCATTTCTTCCCACAAATGTTAATTTAAAAGGCCCAGGATAAGACCTACGAATCCTTTAAGACCGACACCAATCCAGTGCTTTTCAAACTGCTTGTTTTTTTGCGGGAAGTCAAATAGTGGAATAGAAAATCTACTTTGGCAGGGCAAGCTCCCTTTTTCATTTATCCTACAGAATTGTATTACAGTTTCACAGCACACAGACGCACAAATTGCATTTAGGCAGTCAGTGCGAATACAGAAAGTCCAAAAAGACTGCTGATTGTGTGTTAGATTTTATTAAGGGTACAAAGGGTATAAAATTATTAATACAACAACGTCATACATTTCAAATTAAGCTTGACTTTTTATGGAATGTCACTGTGACCTTCTACAATGACGTCCTCATTGCAGAAGGTCACAATCACGTGCATCATGAAATGTCATGTCTCTCAAGGACACAAGTCAAATGAGACACTGGTTGTGACATGTTCTCACTGTGAGTTATGACACAAATGGAATGGCGAGGTTGAGTGCAGTTTTACATGGCATAATGACAGTGGAAAAGTGTCATAATGCCACTTGAGGTAGTTTAGAACTTTACAAGCTGCTAAAGAGTCATATCAAACTTACATATACAAATTTTCTTTCTGTCACATGAATATTTCTGATAAATGCTTAACTCTCAAAGGTAAACATTGCTTTAATTACCATATAAAACATACAATAAATTAATATAAATAAATTATTTTAAATAAAGTTGTAAATAATTAAACATTTTTCTTTATTTAAATTGATATTTCTACAGTTGCATCTGCTGCAATCTGTGCTAAAGGGAACTATAATCATTTATTCTGTGTTCATTTTTCTCAACAGATAAAACACAGAACATAATGGTCTTTTTGCATAAATACAATTTACATTCTATAAAACTCCTCCAAATAAATAAATATCTGCAGTAACAACCAATACCACTATCTACTGATTTATTACTGCAGATTCAATGCAGTGCAGAAATGCCATATGGTAACTGTCATGTTTTTTGTTTTGTTTTTCAAATTACTGTAAAGCTTTATGAGACAAAGCTGATCTGTCAAAAAAGGCATCTATTTATACTTATCAAAGAACTAATTCCAGAGGTAGAAGAAATGCATGCATATGTATAACAATAAATTTGTTGACAAGGGTGTTTATGATAAATGTTAAAAGGAAAAAGCTGTAATAAATAAAATATACATAAAAAATAAATTAAATAATAAACTAGAAATTAAGGGTGAAAAAGATCAACTCACCATGGAAAGACAAACGACCCCTCGCTGCATTCTTTCCACGACTGTTTTCCGCTATGCACTCATATGTCCCTGTGTCCTCTTGTTGAAAACTCGGAATCTCCAGAATGGCGTTAGAATTTTTCAGTTTGACTTTGTTTGGGAATGAAACGTCACTGGTTCTTCTCCAGCTGATCTTGGGAACTGGACTGTGAACCCAGAACAAAGCCACCATTAGAACATAGATAAATTAATTTGAAAGACACCTTTATCTAAAGCAAATATACTTTTTTTAACCAGTATGTTTATTCCCTGGGAATCAAATCATTACCTTGGCATTGCTTTTATCCAAAACGACATATATGTGACCCTGGACCACAAGACCAGTCATAAGGGTCAATTTTTCGAAATTGAGATTTATACATCACCTGAAAGCTGAATAAATAAGCTTTCCATTGATGTATGATTTGTGAGGATAGGGCAATATTTGGTCGAGATACAACTATTTGAAAATCTTGAATCTGAGGGTGCAAAAAAATCTAAATACTGAGAAAATCACCTTTAAAGTTGTCCAAATGAAGTTCTTAGCAATGCATATTACTAATCAAAAATTAAGTTTTTATATATTTACAGTAGGAAATTGACAAAATATCTTCATGGAACATGATCTTTACTTAATATCCTAATGATTTTTGGCATAAAAGAAAAATTAATAATTTTGACCCATACAATGTATTTTTGGCTATTGCTACAAATATACCCCAGCGACTTAAGACTGGTTTTGTGGTCCAGGTTCAAATATTGCATTCAAGCTATACATTTAATTATTATGTGAAGGTCTTACTTTTACATTTATGCATTTTGCAGATATTTTATTCAAGGCATTCAAATATTTAATCATACATGCATTCTGTAGGAACCAAATTCATGATCTTGGCGAGGCTACCACCATGTTCTACCAGCTACAGGAACTTTTTCTCACTCACAGAATTCCATCTGTGGAATTATAAGGTTAATCCCAGAATTATGGTTTAACATAATGTTTGGTGAGAGGAAATCAATTTGGCAGAAGCTTTTATCCAAAGTGGCATACACTGCATCAAAGTTATACTATTTATTATTATGTGCAGATCTTGCCTTTACATTTATGCATTGGGCAGACACTTTTAATTCAAAGCATTCAATGTATTTTATTAATCATGCATGCATTCCCTTGGAACCAAATTCATAACCTTGGCATTGCTAGCACCATATTTTACCAGCTACAACTTTTTTTCATTCACACAATTCCATTTGAGGAATTACAGGGTCAAAATGATAGTTTAATGTTTTATGTTTGGAAAGATGAAATCAGTTTGGCAGTTGCTTTTATGTAAAGTGACATACATTGCATTCAAGCTATGCATTTTATTGTGCAATGCAATTATTACCAGTATGTAAGTTTAGGGTTAGTATTTTTTTTTAATATAAAAAATGATCAAATACATGCAGCTTAGGAGCATAAGAGACTTAGTAACGTTAAACAATCTTATTGACCCCAAACCTTTATGGTAGAAGTGATTTAATCTGCATCTAACTTAAGCATTTTGATCTGTTCATGTATTTCCTAGGACTCAAATCCATGACGCACCATCCTGGCGTTGATAGCATCATGCTCTACCAGCTACAGCAACTTTGTCTGAGGAAGTGAAATTCCATAATGTTTGGCAAAAGAAAATCCATTTCCCCCTCATTTCTTCAAAGCTCTACCCTATTAAGAAAATCTGAGTTTGAATGGATCTGATTCATGTTTGGATCCGGGGCGACGCACTCCTTGTATGTTGTGAAAAGCTATCATCTCCTATCACTTTTGAAAGCTATCATTTTTGAAAACCTGCATTACCCCCTTTCTAAACGACAACCCTTCTGCTCTTCATTTGAAAAGAAGCTTGCAGCTCTATTTCCACACTATTTAAGGAGTAAATTTTGCGGGTCATTGCCCTCTGCAAAGCGGGCCATTATGGTGAAAAGCTCTCTCTAAAAAAGCTTCCGTGACAGATTGCAAATCGCATTAAGAATGAACCTGAAGTGCTGATCACAAATTTGGTGTATTTTATAAAGCAAGATAAATAACGCAAGTGTGTGAACTCAGGCAACAGTTTGCGGGCAGAGAACGCAGACAGACGCAGATGTGTGCATGCTGGACTTACTTTCCCAGGGCGAAGCATTCTAGCTTCAGTGTGGATCCTTTAGCAGCTGGAATGGTGTCGGGGAAATGAAGCTCTATTTTGGGCTCGTACTCTCCCATCACTCCTGCCATGGGCAGACAATACAGCACAGATGCATATGGCTTTGTCATTCATGATTTATGATATACAAGCTTTGTACTCCAGAATACAAGCAAAACAACAACAAATGGCAAAACACAAAGCCCTGTCAATGAGCAGGGGAGCTGAGAAGATTGTGCCAAAAATACAGAGACATGTTATTAAAGATTTATGGAAGACACATAATAAAAACCGGATCCATCTCAAATGGAAATGTGGCCTCCTTTGAAGCATTGTCAAGGATGCAGGTTAGTGTTCTTAAAAGAGGCAGTTTAGCTTTCAAGACAGTGGCATAAATGCACCTCTGACATTTACGGATGAACATCTCCCTAAAAATGTCACAAGCTTCTTGGACCCAAGTGAGATATACTGTTAAAAATATGTGAAATCTATTTTAAACGCCAAAAACAACAACAAAAAAGAAGCTCTGGTTGCCAGAACTTTACCATAAAAAAAATATGCTGCCATTTTTTATCAAACATGTTTCCAAGTTCTACAGATTGAGCTTACATTTACAGTTAAAAACATATTTCATTAACTAAAAAGGTTAAATATAATGGTAAATGCTAAAATATGTTTTTAACCTTTATAATATACACACATTGAATTCTGGGAATGTCAATTCATGTTTTTTCACTGTAAGATGATTTGTTAATTTTCACTTTCAAAAACTGTAAATTTAACAGTATGTTACTGTAAAATTACACGAAATATCCCATTAGATCATTACAGTTTTTCACTGTATAGAGGTCTGTTCACACCAATAATAAACGTTTACTATAAAGATAACTATAATGAGAACTATATTAGCGTCCACACCAATGCACGATAACATTGTTTATTATGAGCACATGCTGCAGTTTTGTCACCTGCCAGTTTAAATGTTCTAAATTTTCACAAAAAAATAAATTTAATAAAATTCTGATCGGATGTTAATGTTTTTTGAAAGTGATTCCAACAATATGGTTCCTCTGTGCTGCTCCTGTTATAGTTGTTGTAGTTTATTGTATTAAATTTATAACGATTTTAAAACTTTATCTTTATTGTTATCGTCCTTGGTGTTAATGGGGCTTAAAAAGAACATATAGTTTTTATCATAGCATTTTTATAATCTATTACCATTAAAATTCTGATTCTTTTTTTACAGTGTATATATTGCACCTAAACCGTACAGTATTTGACAGACACCTCTCTTACCGTCATTTCTCAGCACTAAAGGAGTTGGCGAACTGAACACCCTCTCCTTGGTAATAGTGTTATTAACCACACAGGTGTAATTCCCAACATCGGACGGTTCCACTTTAGCTATATAGAGATTCCCCGTCTCTTGGGATACAAAGCGCCGGCTGTCTTGCTGGACGAAGTGAGGGTACTCACTGAAGACCCAGGTGAATGTGAGCTCTAGAAAGATGTCAAAAACAGAGCATTAGATCCTGACACAGACATTTATACTTTCAGAAAGGTGTTGAGTCACTTTGTTCAGCAGACTATAATGTCGGCTCAAAAGCGCATACAAAGTGTCTGTGTTACACCACTCGCTTCGCCTTGGGCTGACCTCCTTATGGCAGGTAAGGCTCAGTAAACAGAGCGACTCTTCCTTTGTGATGCAGCAGGAAAAGGAGCCAAACAAACTAGATTAAAGTGCCTCACTTGCACTCTTATTGCACATGCCCTGTCCGGCTTCACCGTGGCTGGGGACGAAGGCTTCTCTGCTGGCGTCATTCATGCATGGCTGGCTCTTACTGGAAAGGGCTGAACCAGAGAAGACCAAAGGCCCTGCCACAGTGCATTAGCGTGTCATCTACAGGAGACTGAGAGGGGGAAGGGAACGGGAAAGAGTGGCTCGTGTACATGATGCAACTGTTGGAAAGGTGTATGGGATGGCTGCCACTTAAAAAGTGTCCCCCGAGACTACGCCACCCATCCTAAGAAGGGGAAACACGCTGGCAGGCTGGCTGTCGTGAAGCTGAAAGCAATTCTTTATGATCAGGTTGGCCCGGGAATCCCTGCTTCAGAGTTCTGTTAGCTTAATAAGAAGCGATAGCGCTGAAGGTAGAGGAATTGAAAAGATAGAAATTGCAATGGTTACTGAAACATGCTGTTCAGAACTACAATGGGGGATCTGCGTTTTTATGAGGGTGTCTGATGTTAGAGACCTCCACTGAGAAAAACGGGGCAATCATGGGTTATATGACACGATCTCTGTATTGTGATATACAATATCAGAGCCATCTATGCTCTATTCCGGCATTTTAAGGAAGTGAGGCATAATAGAAATGCTGGAAAAATTGCCAACAGCTGGAAAATAATGACAGACAAGGTCAAATTCAAGAGATACTTGTTCTGAATGTACTAGATGTGCCACCATTCAGTCTTTTCATTCAATATATCCACGTCTATACATGTAATTCATAGAATTCAACAACAGAAAAAGGCACACAATTGAAAAGGCACATTGAAAATGTATTTTAAAAAATGTATCAAAAATACATTTATTTAATCATCTGAAATCATTCAGAAATCATTCTATTATGCAGATTTTTAATCAATGTTGAAGAAGGTTGTGCTACTTAAACTTTTTTGTGGAAACTGTGATACTTTTTTTTCAGGATTATTTAATGAATAAAAAGTTCTTTAAAAACAGCATTTGTTTTGTAACATTATAAATGTCATTACTGTCATTTTTAATCAATTTAACGATTCTTTTCTGAATAAAACAATAAAAAAATTAAATAATAATAAATCTTACTGACCCCAAACATTTGAACTGTAGTGTATAATGGATTTTAGCAGATGTAGAGCAGAGAATCAATTTGATCTCATACTATTTTTCAATAGAGAACATAGCGTTATCCTTGAAAAAAATGTTTTGAATATTACTAGTGTAGAACAATATAGCTTAGTCTACTATGATAAAACAGGTTGGTAATAATAACCAATTTGTTTTTTTAGTTCAGCAATCTCAATAGACAGCTAGATCATGGGTACTTTGATAAAGCTTTTTTATCTAGCAGGAAACTGCAAAAGTGGAGCAGAGAAAACTTGCTTTTAAAACATTTGATCACATGCTATTTTGCCAAAATGAACATTCAGCATTGCTCTGGGGGAAAAATAGTTGAGATGTTGCAAATATTACTAGTGTAAAACAATACAGCGTCTTCCACAATGATAAAACAGTTTGGTAATAATAACCCCATTGTCTTTTGAGTTCAATATGCAGCCTAAATCTAAATAGATAAAGAGCAACTACTGTATATTGTAATACTTAAACTTATGCACAGCAAAAAGTTTTATAATAGAATCAGTTGAAAATTTGCAAAGCTTAGCATTCTTGTTTGCATTTTGCAGCGATAAACAATTGATTAACTACTCTGCACAGAAGATGCATTTGTCAAAAAAAAAAAAAACATGTTTCTCATCTAATTGGGTTGAGAATTCAATTTCAGGTCTTTATTTCCATTTGCCTCCAGATTCAGGTCTGATTGAAAAGAAAGTGATGCAAACAAGAAAACAAATTGAAGCCAAAGAATCAATGGCAGGATCTGCGATCCATAGTAAATGAGTTTCTTTAGAAGGTCTAATGCTAACCAGCATTTCTGCCTTTTCCAGCACTTTTGAATGATTTATTTCTGGCTTTTTAGTCATAGTTAGGCAATGTTTTCAATTGCTTGTGACATTAAAGCCAAACATAAGAATATTCTCACATGAAACTCTCCTCTTCTGGGTTCTCTAATAAAACAAATGCTTAATTACAGATTTATCTCAGCAAACTATAATTGCCAAGCCTATGAAACCAATTCACATCTTCTAAATTCTGACATCTCATTTGTCGCCGTAATAGTCACGACCTCTAATTGATATTGATGTCTCTCACTGCCTGGTTCTTGTTTGCACTTGGGGTCTAATGACTTCCGTCCAATTACAGCTGGTTGAATTACAACCTCAGTCTTGTGTAAGGATAGGCGCTGTATGCTTAAGAGAAGCACAATTAACATGCATGCACTTCCGCCACTTCTGGTTCCAGCTTGTGAAACAGCATTGGAGTGTGAATTTCTACTGACCTTTATCACACTTCTCAAACAGTAGAGTAAAAAAAGCCTGTATCAATGGAGGCAACAAGAAACAATGTTGTTGTATTTTATTTACAACTTTTCACAAACAGTTCATCTAAAAAAGCCCTACCGCCGTTTCATATAATTTTCTAGGGATGACGAAACAAGAAAAAATGGTTTCATGTCATTCAATGGGATGAAAGTAAGCAATTTAAGGATTTAAGAGCAAGTACATATGTGTGTAGGCAGCACTTCACAGATTCTGACTGCTTTTATTCAAGTCGAAAGTGAATTGCTGTTTGCAACCCATTTTACTTCCATAATTTGACATTGTGAAGCAGGATAATAAACAAGAAAAATAAAGTAGGGCAGGACTTTTATCCATTGGAAATTCATAGTTGACCTGGCGGGCAAAACATCCATAGAACTGTAGCACAAGCCCGTCAATTTTCTATCTATTCCAATCCAAAAAAATATTTAGATCACCTCTCAAAAGAATAAAACAAAGATATGTGAACAAAATGCAAGTTTTGGCCATTAGCAATCCATATAAAGCACCAGCCGCAATATTTCAATCACTAAAAACAGCGGGACATTCTAAAACGTTTAATGTGAAAACACTTAAAGGTGACATATCATGAAAATCTGACTTTTACACGTTTTAAGTGCTATAATCAGGTCCCCGGTGCATCTACCAACCAAGGAAACGTGAAAAAGATTAACCCAGTAACTTTGTTTTGGGAAGCCTTTTTCTGCAAGCGTCTGAGAAAACGAGCGCGTCTGATTTCGCTCCCTTGGTGACGTGGCAAAGGGATCTCATTATAATATTACCGCCCCTTAATCTGTAAATTTCCACCCACGTCATTTGATTTCGCAAGCGACAACGGTGTAGAACGCAATGCGCTAAATGGTAAAGTGTTTTCTTTATAATGTTATAATGTTTGGGAAAACATTTAATATTAAACTTTGCGCATTGCATTTATATTCTGAGTTCATTTGCTTCCCTGTACAATGTATGCATCATCAATAAGGTGTATACTGAATCTGGCCTTTAAATATCACTGTCTTACTACATTACTACTTAATGCAAACCTCGTAAAAATAACTGGCGGTCAGTGGAGAAAAGCCTTGTTTGCCCTCCATGTGGGTGTTCCTGTAAGGGTGTGACATCACATGAAAACTATGAACTGATTGGATGGTGGAAAGTGGGTGTCCCACACCAGAATGTAGCCCGACTGAATGACTGAATTAGATTATTGGTCATTATCCAGTAACTTGTCTGACCCAGTGATATTAAAATGAAACTATTCCAAATAACTTTTCAGTAATTGATATCAAGCTGAAATAAAATGATATATAAAAATTAGTTGAAAAAAATGTATTAACATTACTAAAAATAAAAAGCTTTATAGAACTAATAAAAATAAAATCAGATAACACAATAACTAAAACTTAAATTAAATATAAAATAAAAGCTGAAAATATAAAATATATGCTTGCAAATATTACTAAATAAATATAATGGTATATAAATAATACTAAAATAACACTGCTGCTGCATAACTGATGTCAAATGAAAAGCAATGCCATTAAAGAGTAAGAGCATTTCAAATATGAAGACAAATGTTTTGTTTGACTAACCAATGAAACATTTACAGTATATAAGACAAATTTAAATGGCAAGATATACAGACTCACCTCCAGAATGCAAAGGTGTGCCACATAGCAAAACAACCCCTTGGCCTTCCCTCACATTCACAGCACTTCTTGTCTGCATTTTGAAGTTTTCCAGATCTGTAACAGATTAAACATGGAATGAAATACATTTGCATGCATAATGAAAACAGCATTTCATAGTATAGCAAAACAAATAGAGACGAAACATCGACTGCAATCATTTAGTAGAGCTCAATATTTGAGAAAGCAAAAAGAAGGAAACCGAATCAGTGATTGAGAATAATCCAAAGCATACAGTGGGTGTCTAACAATGCAGTCTAGTGAAACACTATGAGGGTGTATGAAAAAAGGGATGCTAACATCACATCCACCTACCAGCAGTAAGCCGCATCATTACCAGAGATATCTTAATCTCACCCACTGAGTCAGTATAGCTTCCCTGTCAATACATGTCCACACGATACATCCTCACAAATTAACAGGAGGAGAGGAAGTTGGCAGCCGGCTCATATACCTGGCATGATAAAACCCTTCTCCTTGTTTCGTGACAGAGAAGGCCTTCTGTAACCATAGCCTGCTGTGCCAATTCCACACCCTTAAGCAAACAAGCCAAGAGCCAGGCTCCCCAACACATACAATATAGAGTCAATGTGACCAATAAGACAAATTACAGAGTAAGGAAAAACAGAAAAACAAAAGAAGCAGAAGAAAACATCAGGGCTAGGGAGAGGTGGTGGAAAACAGTGGGAAAGATTAATGAGAGGTTCCCCGCTGACCGAAAAGAAGTCCCACACAGCCGGGTTGTACTGAGCTGTGGTGGAAGTGGAAAGAGCAGGACTCGCTCGGCTCATAGTAACAGAATGAATGGATTAAGAGCCACGGGCGCTGATTAATGGTCTCTTGTGTTAAAATCTATAAGGCTGGACTCACGTGGTGGCTGTAGACTGTGCGGTAAGCCAAACATCTTCACAGTGAATGGCGTTGCTTCATAAATGTCAAACATTCATATCTGGATGTGAAGGTCGATGAGTTAAGTGCTTATGGATTCATTTCCAAAACTCTTATTGATTCTTTCTTCATATGAGATGGTGGAACATTCAACTTCACGGTCCTGTTCAATTAAACACTCAAAGCTTGGCATACATAAGGTTTATTTAATGTTTTATTTTATAAGTTAATAAAAAGTAAAGCAGAAATTAAAAAATTAAACGTTTTATGAAAATTGAAATCCTAAAAAACTAAAAAAAAAAAAATTTTTCACACATAAATTATTTAAAATAAAATAAAAACATCCACAAAATAATTTTTGATTTTAAAATATGGTTTGTTATTAAACTTTAAACCTTTACAAACATATTGACCATTAAAAAGGCCTCTAGATAGCAAAAACACTTGTATATAAAATATAGAACTTTAATATTGTTATTTAATGTTGTTAATGCTTTAAATGATACCAGGCAGCACATTAACTTCTGCAGTCCTACTAAAACTAAAATAAGCTGACTAAATGAAGCTACAAAAAAAAAGTAATAAAAAAAAATTAAAAAGTAACTAAATAAACTAAATGATGAAATCTGAAAACTAACAGAAACTACACTAAATTAAAAGGCAAACAACAAAAAAAAAAAATTTAAAAAAAATTAAAACTATAATAACCATGTGGTTGCTAAACTGTTCTAAGTGGTAATATACAAAAACTCAAATTAAACATACTTGTGATCACCCAATCACAATTTTATTTTTATATAGGGTCTACTGGTTACATATCTGAATAGGCTTTGAATTCTAGGGAGCTTGTGTGAGCCACAGTTTGTCAGGTCACAAATCTGCTCTGCTGCTATTGCACCCTTGAGAAAGGTACTCATTCCAAACTCGCCCCAGGAGAGGATTACACCAATACACAGCCAATAGAAAGCCACCATGGAATAAATCTCCCAATGACAATTTTTACAGTTAAGCATGTATTTCAAACTGGCTTGCAAACGCATGATGCAGTTTTCAACAGCTGTCTGAAAGATAAGAAATGCCACAATGACATATTATCAAAGCCAGCGGCATTATCATCCTATTAAAATCATAATTCTCCTTTGACTAACCAATGATCAATACAGGAAATAAATGTCAAGCAAGTCCTGTTAACCAGTCCCCTGAAGTGAGATTCATTATCCCACCCATAAAGATGGGAATCTGTCTCCTAAGGGGCTGTGGGATGCTCTGAGTATTCCCATGGTTGGATCAATAGTTAGATAGCATGAGAGTGAAGAGTCTTCACTGTCAGACAAAAGGCCAGGCGTGTTCTCATTTCAAACAATCCTTCTCCCAACTGATTTGAGCTTCTAATTTCTGAAGAGGCCAGGTGGCTATGGCTATTCTCATACTTGGCAGTTTACTTTGTGAAGCAGACAGCACAGATATTAATATGGCGAGTCAATACACAGCATACAAAGATGCTGTTGAAGCTGGTGACTAATGAGAATGAGTGATGGAGTTTGAAGTTGATGAAATGGTGCTTCACCCGGTGAAATTGTCACATTTGACAGCTTGTTTGATTGCTCTTTCTTCAGCAATGCCATGTGAATACCAAACACCAAAGCTGGTGCTTTTACAATATCGCTTATATTCAGTCAAACGCTCCTCCAGTTTGCCACTGTTTGGACAAATCGTACCCCAAACTCAATGGTATTGGTTGAGCTAATGTTGCTATGTTGGATTTAAAGGGGTCATATGATGCGATTTCAATTTTTCCTTTCTCTTTGGAGTGTTACAAGCTCTTGGTGCATAAAGAAGATCTGTAAAGTTGCAAAGACGTCATATCATGTCGTGGAGACACTGTGTGTTTCGTTGTGAAAGCGAAACTACTTTCTTTGGCCTTCCAAAAGAGGACGATATCCGCTTCGTCATGCCGGAAGCTGATCCGTGCTGGTCGCTGAGGAAATACAGCAACTTCGTGCTGTGAATCGCCAGATCAGCTTTCACCGTGGACGAAGCCGAGTCCAGTCCGGGGTCGTCACATGTGGTTGCCTAATGTTCTTTTTAGCAACATCATATGACCCCTTTAAATATTTCAGTAAGACTTATATGCTCACTAAGGCTGCATTTATTTGATCAAAATACAGTAAAAACAGTAATATTGTGAAATATTCTTGAAATTTATGATGTATGTAAGTGTAATTTAAAATAACTGTTTCATATTTTAATATATTTTAAAATGCAATTTTTCTTTTGATGTATAACTGAATTTTCAGCAGCCATTACTCCAGTCTTCGTCACATGGTCACTGAAATCATTCTAATATGCTGATTTGGTGCTCAAGAAACATTTCTTATTACTATAAATATTGACAGTTATAGTATATTTATAGTATGCAGTATATATTTGAGGAAACTGTGATATATGTTTTTTTTCAGGATTCTTTGATAAACAAAAAGTTCAAAAGAACAGTATTTATTTTAAATAGAAATCTTCTGTATCAATGTAAAAGTTTTTTTTTATCACTTTTGATCAATTTATTGCATCCTTGCTGAATTTCTTTAAAACAATTACTGACACCAATCTTTTGAATAGTACTGTGTGCATATATAGTAATTTATTATTTAATAATTATAATTTATATAATAATATATTAATCATAATTTATTTAATCTCTTTCATATAAGTGGCTTTGGGAAAAGCATCAAATACATACTGTACATTGACAAATTGACCGAAAACCCTAATTTTAACAACGAAAAATGACACACAGCATCTTTAAAAATGAATACTTTCACATAACTTACATGCAAACTGTAGTGTGGCTCTCTGGCTGAGAATGGTTCCCTGGGCATTGGAGGCAGTGCACTGGTAGACACCGC
The DNA here is from genome assembly GCF_001515625.1 of Sinocyclocheilus rhinocerous. NCBI lineage: Eukaryota > Metazoa > Chordata > Actinopteri > Cypriniformes > Cyprinidae > Sinocyclocheilus > Sinocyclocheilus rhinocerous. The sequence continues at coordinate 76,064 of NW_015647084.1, forward strand.
TGTCTTGGTCCCGATCCAGGCCAGTAATGATCAGGTTACCCCCAGACAGGCGACGCCTCTCGTCACCATGAAGATCAATGAGCGTTCCGTTTAGAGACCATCTGGAGAGACGCAAACACAATCAGGAGTGTGGTCTCCAGAGAAACTAACTCACCAATATTCATCACATGCATCGATCTGATGAAGCCTGCTTCATTATACAGCCAGATTCAGCATGAAACAAAGCTCACTGCTGACATTTGTTTTCCTTCTTTGTACTTCTGCAGTACAATCTGACTAATAACCGATGAAAGCAAGCAAAACAGTGCTGAAGAATACGAAAAATCAAATTATTTATTGACCTTGAAGATGTGCAATGTTTAGTCGTGAGTAGGTTGGTTTTAGTTTCCAATGATCAAATTGCTATGAAAAACTATGAAAGGTTCATTATTTTTCAATGTGACTTCAATTATTTAGCTACACTTACATGTGGAATATTTTTAAAAAATCAACATGGCGTGTGAAAAAATAGAGCAAATTAAACAGCAACTCGGACTGCTTGACAAAAATAATGTGATATCTCAAGATTTATTCAGAATGTAATAATCTGCTGGTTGCTAAAGAATTTTTCAAAATTTAATTTTACAAACAAAATTTTTGAACTTAACATTAAACCAATGTGGCATCTGCAAACCAAACGATGCAAGAACTTTTCTCAGAATCTTGTTCTTTATAATTTTTGTGGTTACTTTTATCCAACTTATCCTTTAGTGTGTGTGTGTGTTATTACTATAAATATTGACAGTTATAGTATATTTATAGTATGCAGTATATATTTGAGGAAACTGTGATATATGTTTTTTTTCAGGATTCTTTGATAAACAAAAAGTTCAAAAGAACAGTATTTATTTTAAATAGAAATCTTCTGTATCAATGTAAAAGTTTTTTTTTATCACTTTTGATCAATTTATTGCATCCTTGCTGAATTTCTTTAAAACAATTACTGACACCAATCTTTTGAATAGTACTGTGTGCATATATAGTAATTTATTATTTAATAATTATAATTTATATAATAATATATTAATCATAATTTATTTAATCTCTTTCATATAAGTGGCTTTGGGAAAAGCATCAAATACATACTGTACATTGACAAATTGACCGAAAACCCTAATTTTAACAACGAAAAATGACACACAGCATCTTTAAAAATGAATACTTTCACATAACTTACATGCAAACTGTAGTGTGGCTCTCTGGCTGAGAATGGTTCCCTGGGCATTGGAGGCAGTGCACTGGTAGACACCGCTGTCTTGGTCCCGATCCAGGCCAGTAATGATCAGGTTACCCCCAGACAGGCGACGCCTCTCGTCACCATGAAGATCAATGAGCGTTCCGTTTAGAGACCATCTGGAGAGACGCAAACACAATCAGGACTGTGGTCTCCAGAGAAGCTAACTCACCAATATTCATCACATGCATCGATCTGATGAAGCTTGCTTCATTATACAGCCAGATTCAACATGAAACAAAGCTCATTGCTGACATTTGTTTTCCTTCTTTGTTCTTCTGCAGTACAGTCTGCAGACTAATAACTGATGAAAGAAAGCAAACAGTGCTTAAGAATAAGAATTAACTCATTATTTATTGACCTTGAAGATGTGCAATGTTTAGTCGTGAGTAGGTTGGTTTTAGTTTCCAATGATCAAATTGCTATGAAAAACTATGAAAGGTTCATTATTTTTCAATGTGACTTCAATTATTTAGCTACACTTACATGTGGAATATTTTTAAAAAATCAACATGGCGTGTGAAAAAATAGAGCAAATTAAACAGCAACTCGGACTGCTTGACAAAAATAATGTGATATCTCAAGATTTATTCAGAATGTAATAATCTGCTGGTTGCTAAAGAATTTTTCAAAATTTAATTTTACAAACAAAATTTTTGAACTTAACATTAAACCAATGTGGCATCTGCAAACCAAACGATGCAAGAACTTTTCTCAGAATCTTGTTCTTTATAATTTTTGTGGTTACTTTTATCCAACTTATCCTTTAGTGTGTGTGTGTGTGTGTGTGTGTGTGTGTGTGTGTGTTTTACCTCGAGTTTAAGAGTAACCACATGTGAAGTTCGTCATATTCACTAAGGACATGTTCCAACAACATACAGCAAAAGCATCCAAATACTGTTTATGTATGTTGAAGGGTGAAAAAAATATTTTTGTAAAAATGTTTAATTGAAGAGCTTGTGCTGTCTTACTTTAAAATAAATGGCAATTGGTTTAATATTTTGTTATGTAATGCAATAACATTCCTCCTAATTTGCGGGTTTATTATTCTTGCTGATGCTATTACAAAGTAGGAAAATTATATTATAAAAGTGGAATGTTTCCCATCAGAAAACCAGCTTAATCAATAACTGTAATCATAAAATGAATGCCAACTTCTGTAACAGGGAAAAATGCATCAACTCAGACCTTTTCACATCATTAGATATCTAGCACTCAACTATTCAGAACTGACCTTAAAAATCATCCTGAGTTGTGCTGAATCAGGCATTTGAGAGTGAAAACTTGGCAGAAAACCTTTGGAATGATGGAAACAATGGGGAAATAAAGGTGTTGGCAGGATCTACATTATTCCACAATGGTGTAAAAAACTAATGAGTGGGGTGGACAATGCGGTTTTAAAAAGTAACTGGAGACTCTAATCTCGCCTAAATCTGACAGACAACAAAGTGTAGATTTACTGCAGCTCTCCAAAGCCCATTTCTGCTGCATTATTTATTGATCTCAGTGTGGCAGTCGAGTTAATCTAACTCCTTTAGTCATCATTTGTGAGTCTAATATCATAGCCACTGTATTTGATATCATTTACTGTGACATTCGGCCTGCAGGCTTACACAATTGATTACTGCGAGGCTGTTTGTTGTAAATACAGACAATATTTGTGTTCTCACAAAGTAGTCAAGTATAATATTATAGCATCAAACTAATCTAGTTTTCTAATACACTTTCAATAGCGTGATGAATCAACAAAGCTCCTGCATCCCACATAAAGTGGGCCCCTCTGTGAATAAAATGAATGAAATAACCAGTGTGTTATCCTGAAAGGATCTAATATCATCTGTGTTGGTACATATACCCCTGCACAAAATAATGTTGTCATCTACTTCTTAGTGTAGACTAGCCATTCTCCAACAACTTTGATTAAATCAGAACATCCACAGACCACCTAAACACAACAATAGTTCTTCCAATTTTTATGAAAACTGAATATCTGTGATTTCAAGCTTGAGAAATTTGGTCACTATAATGCCATATTTCAATTATTATAAATATTTCTGTAGGTAAGATGAATCATGATGCTGTAAGACACGTCATTTGTTGCTTGAGCTGCCAATGCAGATATATGGAAGAACTCTACAGGAGTAGCATCTGAAAAACACATTATGCAACAATATTAACATTTATAAATGATTATAATACAATTGCATGTGTTGTTAATATGCATATTTTGCACACAACATAAGTGGTATAGTCTTGACTATGTTTAATTTCCTCAGCTATATTTATTTATTTATTTTTTTCAGTTTAGACTAGAAAATTAAATATATCTCAGAACTCAGAGGCTAGCTGCTTCTGATGGATCAATAGCCTTAGAATAATATGGAAATAGGAAATATTGATTTCTACCACATGTGCTGAGATGCTGTATGAGTATTCAGGGGGAAAATAATTTCATGCTAATTAAAATATCATGCCCTCTACCACCCTCTCTTCCCCCTTCTCTTTATGTTAAGTGAATGTCATATTTTTCAAAAGTGCTACTCATTTTATTAACTATAAACTTTTAATGAGGGGAAAAATACTTAGTGCAACTTTACTATGAAACAAAATAGACGCAATGTAACACAAGTAGCAACAGATCTTTTTTCTGCATTGTAACGTGTATCTGAGTGAAATGGTTTGTTAAAAACGAAAAATATATATGGCAGGGACTTGGTTCAGTCCATTAGTTGTTGACTGGATGGAGGCAGAGCTGAATTTGTAAGAAAGGGGCGGGGTATATGCAGACAAAATAGTCCAGTATACATCACCAGAGAGAAGTCTGTTGTTTCACAAATTAACTTTGATTACAAATTACAAGGTCATTTTTTATGTGCATATGAATGGATGAATCATTCACAATAAGATCAATAACATGCATTTAAATACAACAGCTTGATACTGGGGCAGTACTCTCAAAGGTTCCCTTACATCTACCTATAAAGAGTACATATTAGTACCATTTGAGTGTACTGGACCAGCGACAAGCGCATTGTGATTGTGAAAAATATTTTTTTATTGATTTCCCATGGATAAGATGCTCTTTTTGTATTCAGTCCTATTTGAAATCATACTACAGGACAGCAACGATCACAATCACAGTGGTAGGTTAAGGTAACAGAATTCACGTATCCTGACAGTAATTGGTGCATGAATGATCGCTTTTAAAGGCTAGACGACGAATTACAAACAATCCAGTCTCCAAGGAGCCCCTTAACAAGAATCAAAAAGGCTTATTAGTGAAAGGGAGCCGAAGTATTTTCAGATAATGAGTAGAGGGCCTAGGGTCTCCAGTGCTGTTCTTTCCACGACCAAAAGTTCTCTGAGAAGTTTAATGGACAATTATGCTGCCCCTGCACACCGAACTGTCCAAGCCTCCATCAGTATCATGATCCTCACGCTATTATTACTGTCACGATTAACGTCTACATCATCATAATCATCATTCTAATGTCTATGTTACTTCAGACTACATTAACAAACTGCCCAGAGACAAAGCCTACACCGGCTCATTAGAAAAATATCAGAAATGTGCACATGGAAAATGCAAAAAAATAAAAATGGTGACGTACAAAACAGTCAGCTCCAATTATCTTTCCAAAAGAATGCTCCGCAGTGCTTCATACAACCGAGAAAGCAACCTGCGTTCAACAAAGATCACGCTGGAGTCGAGTTAATGAGGGCTGACACAAGAGCACCTCTGACTTTCTCTGTGTAATCTCTGCATTTTAACCAGCTCTCCTTCACATTCTCGTCTCTGATTACTGCCTGCTCCATGGACCAGGGTTCAAATCCTTACAATCTCGAAAGCATGCTCGGCAGGTTGAAAATCCTGTCAGGTTAAATGTAGGCTGGGAAAACAGATTCTGAGCTCTTTCAAAGGATTTAAAACAGCAGCACAGGGAGACCTAAAGTGACTGTGAGTAAAACAGAACTTATTTTGCATTAACAATGCCAAGGTCATGGGTTTGATTCCCCAGGAAAGCATAAACTGATAAAAATGCATACCCTGTATGCAAGTTGTTAAAACAAACGAAAAATAAGTTTACTTGCAACGCCTTGTTGCTCCTTCACAATGAGGCAAAAAGTCCCTTTCCAAAACCTTCACTCTCTCTGTTCCTCTTTGGTGGAATGAGCTGCAAACCTCCAATCTAACCGCTGAGACCTAAAGAACACACCTTTTCAGCGAGCACTTAACCACCACAAACCATTAAACCAATGCACTTGCACAGTCACACACAATTTTCTTCTTCTCTAGCTTGCTTCCTAATCTAGTTATCAAATAAACCTGCCATTGTACATTACGGATATTGTTGGCTCTTTAGCGAATTGCTTTTGTTCCTCTTTTGTAAGTCACTTTGAATAAAGGCATTATACATTTTGTATAAATGTATAATGTAAAAGAATTTACATTATACATTTATGCATTTAGCAGGCTAAATGCATAAATGTATAATATAAATTCTTGCTCTACGAGTGTTTGTCGACCACAAGAGCCCACAAAGGATTGTGGGTAGAAGTCATGGCTGTCCTGTGGCCTCAAATTCCCTCCCACAGAATCCTAGAGATATGCTAGGGTCAGGGTTTGTTACTGCACTGTGATTTTTTTTTTCTGCGTAATGCCGGTATGCTGAAATTATTTCGCCCTGTGTTTTTACATGTTAAGCGCTAAATGTTCTTTAAAGCGCAGACCATAAGTGGGGTGAATGAAGCACATCAGCATGTTCTGTAGATGTGTGAAAATACAATTGCTTATGTGAGGTGTTGGGCAATACAACACAGGCCGCTAAACCTGTGTGACACATTTGAACTCTACTGAGAATTTTCTACTTTAAAAACACTATTGGGGAAGTCAAACAACTCTGCTAAACACCTCAAACAGATAGACAACCTCAGCAAACAGCGCTGACAAAACAAGTGGAGAAACACCAACATAAATTAAAGCTTTTCAAACGACACATCAACACCCTTACAACAGTTTATCATGGTTTAACTTTAGTAACAATAGTTGTGCTATTTTCACAGAAATCTCTGTTAGGGGGAGGAGGAAGTCTACTTAATTTTTTATTACAACTGTGATTCTCTGATATTTGGGGGGGGGGGATTTTGGCCTTCAGATATTTCAAGAAATAAGTTATTACGAGCATGATGAACGAAAAACAAATCAGCGAAGGAAAACAAATATTTTTATTAGAAGCAAAGTCAGTTGTGGTCTAGTTAAGGATACAGTCAGAAAATGTTAACTGGTATATATAACTGGATAAATAGATATATACACACTACCATTCAAAAATTTGATTTACATTTCAGTTACATTTACATTGACTTTTACATTGTTACAAACATTTCTATTTCAAATGAATGCTGTTCTTTCTTTTCATCAAAAAAATCCTGAAAAATGTATATTGAGCACCAAATCAGCAAATTAAATTGATTTTTGAAGGATCATGTGACACTAGAGTAATGGCTGCTGGAAATTCAACTTTTTAATATATTAAAATAGAAAACAGTTATTTTAAATTGTAATAATAGTTCAAAATATTACTATTTTAGATCAAATAAATGCAGCATTGGTGAGCATAAAAGACTTCTTTCAAAACCACTAAAAATCATACTAAACTTTTGCATGGTAGTGTATATGAATTTTGTGTTTTTTATGCTATACATTGTGTATTTTGCTATATAAATATGCAAGCAAAATACATGTATTGATTTTTATATAATCTAATAAATGTAATAAAATACAAAATAAGCTTTTTTTGAGAGAAAAGCAGAAGTCAGCCAAGTGCTCTTCTCTGACTCAGCTCTGAGTTACTTTTCCATGGAATCTGAAACCAAGATGCAAAATAGCCTGGCATGTTGTGTTCTCAAAGTTCACACCGGCCCCTGCAGACGCTGAAATACCACCAGACTCTGCTGGAACACTGACAATTTATCTTGACAAAGAAAGTAACTGGATGTTCTTTGGAGACTCTTCCTCCTCTTACGGTTTTGCAGCAGAATTGGCCATCCTTCAGTCAACATTAGCTGGCTCAAATGTTAACAGCTAACACACTCAAAATGACTGCTGGGGTGGACCGAACCTTTCGGGTGTCTCTTGACCAGATTGGATCTTATAAGAACAGCCTTGAAGAATTGACTGTCAGTGATAACTTAGCAAATGTCAAGAAATTATCTTTAGAGTGTCACCGATCTTATCAGTGTCTGGGTGTATTGTTGTAAAGTTCATTTAATGATGGGTGTAGGTTTTATCAAAAGACACACAAAAAGAAAATGTCCCCAGAATTGATTAAATCTAGGCGGTCTTCAAAGCAAGACAATACACAGCTGGCATGAATGTTGGGGAAGTTTCTGAAACTGAAGCTTGCCAAATTGTTAATATAGTAAATTTAATTAATACGTTCAGTAGTTAAACTACTGTTCTTTAAAAAAAATACATATCTATACTATCACAATTTATAATTTTATTAAAAATGAAAAGTTTTTGAAATAAAAAAATCTCAATTAAGGTGACAACATCAAACTTAGATTTACTCTAAGCACAACTAAAAAGTAGTCAAAAAGATAGCAATGAACAAAATTTAAAATACTGTACTTCAGAATTAAATAATAATAAAAAAAAACTTAAAAAATTAATTTTCATAAAAACATTATGCTTTAATTAGGAATTAACAAGAAGACTTAAATCTGTGCAGAAAATGTTTACATTTGTTGCTCATTTACATTAACTGTATAAACAAACTGATTCATTAGAACACATTCTTTCCAACACTTCATATGAGAGAAATTAACTGCTTACTATTAAATGATTTGCTATCAGAAAATTTTCCATCAGAAAGGGGGCTATTTGGTCATGCTACACTGTTACTCATTGAAAAAAGTAGTTTGTTACCAGAAAGGATTTTATTTTAAAAACAACTGAACTGAACTGTCAAACTACTGACAAATGTAGTCGCGCCGCTGTTCGCTGTTAGCTCCCAACACTGGTTGCTAGACTCTTTCCTCTCTTTTACTGTGCAAAAAGGCAATTGCTAAAAAAAACGAAATGCTTAAAAGCAATCACACTGCCAGTTGGTTCGGTAAAATGATTTTCATGACAATCCAAAACCAAATATACCTAATATCTGTGAGAAAGGAATTAAAGAATTAAAGGAAGTGCAGTGTATTTCAGTGTGACAAAGCTGAAAATGCCTATTTTGCATATTGTTGAATATATGCATAAGCCACTTAATTTCCTTTCCACCAGCATTTATTTATGGTTACATATCTGCATAAATAAACCAAGAGCTGGGTCGAAAGTCAAACTTATTCGACCTTGGAGACTATCGCTGTATTGTCCGTGTGTAAAAGTAAAGGTAGTGTCACGACTTCAACTGTCACTGTGCTCTTCTTCTTCCTGTATATTGATACTCTCGTAATGTTCGGTTAAATCTGTGTTTTCCACAAAGACGCACTAAAGGGAAATGTAAGCGTTTAAATCGAATGTCACTCACAAGGTTATTACTTCCCTCCCTTGTGCTTGCCTGAGCATTTACATGATGCTGACCTAAGCTACGAAACACAATATACCACAGAGCATGGAGCACGCTGCTATTTTCAGAGCAGACGCCTCACCAGGGAATATGCGGGACAGTATCTTAGAATCTCTAGCACAAATTAGTCATTTAGACCCCTCCCATTTTCAAAGCCAATTTCCGTCCTTACAGTAGCATGCATTACCCTCTCAGAAAGATAAATTTGGCATGCTAATTCCTAAAGCTCTTGCTGAGATGTGTACACACCAAAGAAGTAATGAATCTTGAACATATCTCTGTAAGTAGGTTAAATTGCTGTTTTTGACTTTTTTTTTTTTTTTTTTTCTTTGACTTTATTTTGAAAATGTACAAATAAAAAGTTTGGTTCCAAAACGCGATAAACGCCATTTTTAAAAAAATTTAGTTTCCGCCAAAATCAGTATTTTTTAGATGAGTCTTTAGTAAAGCAGTTGATGCACATTTAAAATTGAAACTGGTGAAACTCTGGAAAGCAAATGGAAAATGGGTCACAGCAGGATGCCACTGGGATAGGCTGTTAGAAATAAAGTAGTTTACTGGATTTATGCAACGGCAAACACGAAGGACAAATAAATTGCCTCTCACCTGGAAAATCAATAGCAATCAGTGCCATTACTTTTCAAGTTGATCCTTACGGGAATAAGCTGCCAATTTGCCAAAACCAACCATTTAAATGGTTTGTAATAGCAATGAAAGGATGCATAAATTGCTAGCACAGAACATCATGCTCATACCTGTACTGAGGGGAAGGGACTCCTGATGCCTCACAGGTTAAAACAGCCTCCTGCTCAGCAGAATGGATAGGCAGTATCAGATCTTCTGGTTCCTTTTTCCAGCTTGGACCAATAAACTTTGTGTCTTCTGCTTGTGCTGATGAGACTGAGACAGAGAAAATCCATTTGTATTACATTTAATAAAAATACAGTTCAATCATGACAACTCTGAGTGAATGATTTCAACCAGCATTTACTGGCATGAGGAATGTAATGTGCATAAGCTTCATTTTGGTGTACAAGATATGCTACGCTGCTGTTGCTGAGCAATCACAAGAATTTGTTTAGCTTAGTCAAAATAACAAGCAAAAGGACAGGCTGCTGCAAGAAATGGGTAGACCCCATAACAGATCTCTACAGGTGGTTCTGGGGAGGAGGAGGGAAAATATATTCCATTCTTTGATATCAGCATCATACAATGCATTTAAACATTACATTACACCGGGGTTCCCAAACTGGGCTATTAATGTAAGAACTGCACTGTGTTTGTGAGTTGATAAAACGCTATAATAATTAAATCATAAAAATTTTAAATACAAATAATGTAAATACTAAAAATATAAATATTTTATTTGTTTACCTGATTGTCAATGTGACTATTAACCAACATCAGAGAAGTGTAAACATGCGAATGTCTTGATAAATTATTGAAATATAAACTTCCTCATGGATATTTCAAGTAATTATTTTATTTTAAGAAGGTTGGCTGACGAAAACGCACATTTATTTACATGATATTTGTGAATATGCTAAATGATTTGACACACTAGGATTTTTAGAAAGAAAATTTTAAAAGAGAAAAAAGAAGAATTAGGGAGAAATAAATAAATATATATATATATACAGTGGGTACGGAAAGTATTCAGACCCCCTTAAATTTTTCACTCTTTGTTATATTGCAGCCATTTGCTAAAATCATTTGTTAATTTTTTTTCCTCATTAATGTACACACAGCACCCCATATTGACAGACAGACACAGAATTGTTGACATCTTTGCAGATTTATTAAAAAAGAAAAACTGAAAAATGCTCAGTATTTAGTAGAAGCACCCTTTTGATCTAATACAGCCATGAGTCTTTGGGAAAGATGCAACAAGTTTTTCACACATGGATTTGGGGATCCTCTGCCATTCCTCCTTGCAGATCCTCTCCAGTTCTATCAGGTTGGATGGTAAACGTTGGTGGACAGCCATTTTTAGGTCTCTCCAGAGATGCTCAACTGGGTTTAAGTCAGGGCTCTGGCTGGGCCATTCAAGAACAGTCACAGAGTTGTTGTGAAGCCACTCCTTCGTTATTTTAGCTGTGTGCTTAGGGTCATTGTCTTGTTGGAAGGTAAACCTTAGTTCCAGTCTGAGGTCCTGAGCACTCTGGAGAAGGTTTTCGTCCAGGATATCCCTGTACTTGGCCACATTCATCTTTCCCTCGATCGCAACCAGTCGTCCTGTCCCTGCAGCTGAAAAACACCCCCACAGCATGATGCTGCCACCACCATGCTTCACTGTTGGGACTGTATTGGACAGGTGCCTGGTTTTCTCCACACATACCGCTTAGAATTAAGGCCAAAAAGTTCTATCTTGGTCTCATCAGACCAGAGAATCTTATTTCTCACCATCTTGGAGTCCTTCAGGTGTTTTTTTAGCAAACTCCATGCGGGCTTTCATGTGTCTTGAACTGAGGAGAGGCTTCCGTCGGGCCACTCTGCCATAAAGCCCCGACTGGTGGAGGGCTGCAGTGATGGTTGACTTTCTACAGTTGGGTTGTTTTGATTAAGTAAAAATAACTTAAACAAATACAGGTAATTTACAAAATTGAAGTTCTTTGAAAGTATGTTTTTTTTTACATATTAAAAGTTTGTTTTATAGCAAAAGCAGATAACTCCAACAGTCGTTTTTTGGCAAAAGCAGATAACTCCCCATTTCATGTTTTAGAGTTTAAAAAACACTAATTTAATCTTTGTAATCTCCTCAGATGACAATGTAGATGCCTGACAAATGTTGTTGTTGTTGTGATCATAAACTGTATGGATGGGATTACACGCAATACACAGAGCTTTTTCCTCACCATTGTAACACGCTGCTTTTGCAAGGTTCCGTGAAAACGTTTCAGCTTTTATTTTCCTTGATTTTCAGTGCTGGAAATCCATTTATCCTTTGTTGAAGCTTCCGTGTCGTCGTGGAGAGCACAGGTCACGGTTGCTTAGCAACGGCAGACGCCACGAAAGCGCAAGCTCCCGAGCGCTTTGGAAAGAAGGAGAAAGCGGCGCGACTGGTGTTTTCCCATGCGACATGTGAACGGCCCCAAAGTCTGTCTACACTGGATGCGACAAATCGACCATTGGATATCATTTGAACTTTGTGTCAGTACGTCATAAATAGAATGCGGCATCAATTTACTGTCGGGGATTTGTCGTGTCGTGTCGTGCCGCGCCGCATCCAGTGTAGACAGCATTACTGATTATAATGGGTTCATTGTATTTTGTCACGTCACGCCACTCGTGTCCGGAGTAGACACAGTGCGAGCCACGCAGATGCACGTGAACACTGAATTCTGTTCACTTCTGTGTCTATTTGTGCCTGAAATACTGTGCTCTGCAAGTATCCTTGTAAACGCAGTTGCTTATGGCTCAGGTGAAGGGAAACAATTGAGAAAGAAAATGGATGTGTAACAGTATATTGGTTTACAGCAGTTTAATGTTCCTGTTGCTTTC